>NC_049243.1:51722912-52022912 GCF_011100685.1 Canis lupus familiaris
CCAGAAGCGATTCAGTGACTGACTGTTGCATAATTTTGAAAGGTTTCTTTCCTCTGGATAAGCTGGACAGGGTGCTGATGGCCATGGTAAACCCTCAGATCAGAACTGTATACTACAGAGTTGAGCAGGGTAATCTGCAGTGGGTCTGCACCCATCACTGTGTCCAATGACTGGAGGAGATGGTTGGCCCATCCTGAACCTTCCCACTGCATCCTCAGTATTCTTCATATCACTTCATATTATAAATTTGTTTATAATTTTAGTGCAATAGAGCTCCACGGCTGCTGCCCATGAGAATAACATAGAAAATTCATCAAAATAACCTCTGGGGATGGGTGGCCCCGAAGCATAAAAACCATATCTAAAAGCTCTCTGAGATCAATTTTAAATACTAAAATATTATGTAAATGATCAGAACATTCCATTATCATTTAGGGTACATTTTTTTTCAAAGGCGTTTTGAAAATATTTCTTTCATGTGCTGACCTGTAGCCTTGCTCTGTAATTTTTGTTAGCATATGGAAAACAAAGTCCTTTAATGGAAGACAGTCTGACACTTATTTTGAACCCACTGCAAAGGTGCATGCTGCTCTCTTTACCACTTTTAAAAAGGAAATCATAATGTAAAATAGAAAATGTCATACAGAATTTCATGGGGACAGTTCTCAAACTGGTTCTTGGGTCTCACGTATCTAGTGGCCGAGCTGAATTAAGCTACCAGCAATCTGTCTAAAATGAAGTGGATTTTGGTTTTATTTTATATTTTTAAAAGATGTCTTTGTTTGACAGGGAAGTGGAGGGGAAGAGAGAGAGAGAAAACCCTCCCACAGACTGCGCTCAGTGTAGAATGTGCATGGGCCTCGATCTCACAGCCCTGAGATCATGACCTGAGCTGAAACCAGAGTCGGCCACTTAACTGACTGTGCCATGGAGGCACTCTTGATTTTTTTTTTAATAAATAAAGTTGTCAATCAATTGTCTTTACCCACTTCACTTTTGCTCTCTCCTTTTTTGTTGTTGTTGTATTTGTTTTGTTTTTTAAAGCTACAGGAAATTACATTTAAAAAGATAAAGCACTTGGGAAGAACTTTTAGGGCAAGAAGCAGGCTCCAAAATTCTAGGCCAAGACATTTTTTGCCTCAGTGTTTAGCATAAGAGACAAATTTAGAGAGACGATAAAACTCCAATCAGATGTTTCTGAGGTCAAATTTGGTGAAGTGGATGTTAAAATCCAAGGGTAAGAAAGGACCATCTAACTAGCCATAGTGACAACCTTAAGTCTTGTTTTTGGTCACTTGTTTTGTTTTTTTGTGTTTTCCTTTCTTAAAATAATCTTTTTTTTTTTTTTACTCTAATTCTTCAATCTATCCATCCATTTTGTGTTCTTCAAAATACAACAGAAGGAAACAACACAAGTGTCCAACAATTAAAAAATAGAAAACAAACTGTGGTATAGTCATACATTTTAGTACATTAAAAAAAAAAAAATACCAGGCACCTGGGTGGCTCAGTCGGTTAAGCATCTGCTTTTGGCTCAGGTCATGATCCCAGGGTCCTGGGATCAAGGACCGCATTGGGCTCCCTGCTCCATGGGGAGCCTGCTTCTCCCTCTCTCTCTGCTACTCTCCCTGCTTGTGCTCTCTGTCAAATAAATAAATAAAATCTTTAGAAAAAAAAAAAGTCACCACGACAAGCAATTACAGAATAAACATCAAAAAACATGTTGAGAAGTTAAAGAAAGTAGATAGAAACAAGTACAATTGTGACTCCATTGAGAAAGTGGAATCTGATAATTTTAGACATCAGAGTCTTTGTCTGCAGTGGGATTGGCTGGAAAGGGGCAGGGAAACTTTCTGGGTTGTTGGAAATATTTTCTCTCTTAATTTGGGTAATGCTTATAGGGATGTATGCATTTACCAAAATTCATTGATCTGTTCACCTAAAATATTTGCATTTTACTTTGTGTATGTTATATTGCAATAAAGTATTATTAGAAGACAACAAAAACAACAAATCACTCATTCAAATGAGCTGGTAGCTTTGAGCACAATTACAGCACCTGGAGATTTTCTGGAAGTCCAAGTAACTCCATATTCTACACCATTATCTACATTACAGGTCTTCTGACTGCGGGTGGAGATTGGGAGGATGTAACGTCCCCCTGCCACAGACTCTCCTCTGGCTGGGTAATTCCATGTCTAAACTGTCACAAAGAAAGCTCAGATCTGGCTTTTGTTTTAGACTCACAAAGCTACAAAAGCACATTATAGAACTGTAGGTACAGTAAGTTGATATCAAAGAGAAGAAAAGAAAGGAAAAGAAAAGGCAACTATGAAGAATACATTTTAATAAAACATTTCCTGCTGAAGTTTAAATGATAACAGAAAGCTCATCACTTTTCATAATTGGGATAGGCAAATTGTGACTGAGTTGATAAAAAACAAATATCCTCCTTTCAACCCCTTCAGGGCTACATCCAGCAGTCCCTGGGTCCCCTGACACCCATTGCTGAGTGCCTACTGACCAGGTAAAGTTGACCACTCACATCCTACTGGATGCTTCTTGGTCTTCATACCCAAACTTCCCCCAACCTCAACTCCAGCATGCACATACATATGCAAAATCCAAAATGCACACAGATGTCTGCCAACAAATTGTCCCTCTTTCCCCCCAGGGCTTTTTAGTTGCCAAATAGTTTTTGTGGTCAGTTAATCTGGGAATTCATTCAATGTATTTCCTTTCCCTGCTCAGCTAAGACACTTTAATTCCTTTTTTTTTTTTTTTTTTTTTTAATTTTGAGAGAAAGAGAAAGAGAGTGCACTTGGGAGGTGGTTATGGGCAGAGGGAGAGAGAATCCCAAGGAGGCTCCATATCTAGTGCAGAGCTTATACCAGCTCCATCTCACAACCCTGATATCATGACCTGAGCCAAGTTGGACACTTTAATGGGCAGAGTCACCCAGGTACCCCAAGATGTTTTAATTTTTAATAAGAGATTTTAAATAGTGTGTATAATCTCTCAAGAGTAAAATATTGGTAGTCAATGAAGGAAGTTTTGAGGGCTAGATGGTAGTGGTTGAAAGGGTCTTTCCATGGTTTCAAATAACCTGCATAACCTAATATTGATTAAGTGCCAAGTGAAGACATTAGCAGACTCTTAATACAGATCATCTCTTTTAATCCTTGAGATAACCTTAAAAAGAAAGTCTCTCTTCCGTTTCCTAGATGAGGGAGCAAGTATGCTGCAAGGTCACAGCATCTGTAGTTTTCTGAGACCAGATCAAAACTGCTTTGTAATGCCCTAACCAGGAAGGTTATGGGCATTTGTGTGGCAAAGGAATGAAAAGAACTTCACAGTATATTTGTTTAGGATACTTCCAGTAGTGATTACTGAGAAGAGTTGAGTTTTAAGGAATGCACTAATCCTGCCACTTGCCCCCAGGGTCCTTAAGGCCATGCTTCAGGCCATATCCATTCCCTGACACAGTGACAATACAGTCACCACAGTTTCCAGAACCCAAGTCAGGAACATCAATCACCCACATCATCCTTCTAAATATGGGAGGCAGACAACTGTGGATAGCAAAATGTTGGCATCTCAGGAGCATTTTAACTGTGGAAACCATGGGATGGATTAATGTCTACTACAGGGGACCTAGAACCTAGGGCTACCATGCCAAATCAGCACCAGAGATGTATCCTTGGGGGGCTTAGATCTCCTGTCTTATTTCTCCTATTTTCCAGAGCAGAATGAGTCATGTTGTTTACCACTGTTTCCCCAATACTTAGTACATGCAGACTGTCCCTAGTATTTGTTGGGAGAATAAACAAATGATTGAATGAATGAGAATACACCCATAACCCTGACTGACTCAGTTGCTCCAAAGCCTCAATCTACCCTCCACGAGATGTTTGCAAATGCATGTTCTTTATCTAGAGTATAGAACAGTATATCAGCTCAGAAAGGTCAGATAAATGGAGTGGGATGGGGGTTCCTGGAACACCAGCAGAAGGAAAGCTGTTTTATACAACTCATGTCTCTGTGAAATACCTGTGGACTCCTTTCGCTAAAAAGGATGGCAGTCACATTTGTCACAGCACCTCCAAAGCCTGCTTCAGCCCTGAATAACGTGCTTTGAAAATATTTTAAATCCACCGTCACTGTGGATAAAATTCTCTCTCTCTGAATCTATCTCTCTGTATGGATTAATGGAATTAATTGGGGATAATGAATATATTAGAATAACTTCTCATGTAAATAATATTAACATGCAAGCCCTTTGTTACAGCCTGACTTCTGTTCCTCTAAAATTCATATGTTGAAGACCTAACCCCCAGTACCTCAGAATGTGGCTGTTATAGGAACTAGGGCCTTTACAGTGGTGATTAAATTGAAATAAGGCCCTTAGTGTGGGCCTTAATCCAATCTGACTGGATATTTTAACACAAAGAGAGACAGTAAATGCACACGCAGAAGCAGGGCCATGTGAGGACACAGCAGGAAGGTGCTGTCTGCAAGCCAAGGGGAGAAGCCTCAAAAGAAATCAACCCAGCCAACATCTTGATATTGGACTCCTGGCTTTCAGAACTGTGAGATAATTACTTCCTGTGGTTTTAGCCACCCAGTCAGTGGCACTGTGCTATGGAAGCCCTAGCAAACTAATATACTATTTGAAAATAAACTCACTCTTCTTTGAAAAGGAAAAACTCTAAAGTAAGAAAGGCCGCCTTCATATTTATGGCACAGCTTAGATCTGTGATTGCTTTTCACAGGTTTTCAGACAAGGGGCCCCTGAAGCTGGGCCTTTCACAGGTTCTGCTAGCAACGTACTGACTGTTGTTGCTATGGCTGTAAGAATAGGCAACTCATCAAGTTTTCATTTGTGACTTCACAGTTTGGTCTTGGAAACAAAATCTGTTTGTGGACATAAAGCACCATCCCCTTCCAGAGACCACTTTCAGCTCTTTGCCGAATGCAGAATAATGAAACTCATTGGCATACAGTGTATTTACCAGAAATTATTTTTCTTAATCAAGCATTGTTACAATTAGTTATGATGAATATCTAGTGAAGAATGTCTTTATGAAATTAATGTTTACAATGATTCCTTCTGCTCTTATCTCTTGGGTTGATAGTAGATAAAAACATAGGAAGAACATTTATTTAGTTCCTAATAAAAATTTTTACTAAAAATAATATCATGGCCTGTTTCTCTGGATATAATCCAGACAGAAAAGAAAACCTCACTCAAATAAAATTAGTATATATTTTCCTTTTATCAGTCAACACAAATTATATAACTTATTTTCCTTTTAAATGTGTCCCCTTGGATTCTCAAAGTTAAATTCATTCTTTGAATATAATTGCTATCTTCAGCTTAGATTTCTCTCTCTCAATTTCTCAATATTTCATTTAATCTTCAGTCAGTAAACTGACAAATATGCCAAATTATATTTTTCCCCATAAGCTTCCTCAAGTCCTTTTCTAGAATTAGAAAGGACACAATAATGAATAAGAATTATCTTTCTGAGAATACTGAAGATCTTCTTCTAGGAGAAGTGGTTTTCTGTTGGGACAGGTTTGCCCCTGGGGGCATATTTGGCAAAGTCTGGAGACATTTTTAATTGTCAAAACTGGAAGTGATGTGTTCTGTGAGCATCTAGAAGGTAAAGGACAGAAGTGCTACTGAGCATTGTAGAGTACTTCCACAAGAACAAGTTATCCACCCAAAATGCCAACAGTGCCAAGGCTGAGATGCCATGGAGCTAGCTTGTTTGTAACATCAGAAGAGCTTGGTAAGGCCATCATTCAACATTGAATGTTTGATGAATGAATAAAGTCTGATGAGTTTCAGGTTCTTCATTGATTTCTAATTTTTATGATGTTATGCTTTGTAATTCCAGACAAATGATTGCTCAGTACAGTCCCGTGCATTTTACAGACTTTCTACCCTTGGCCTCTTTTTCCCTAAGTATTGGAAGCAGGGCTTCTCCAGCCCTGTTGGCAATAGCTTTAATGTTATTAAGAGCACGAGTACATAAATTCATGGAATGATCATTAGAAATGGCTGAAAGCTGTAGCCAGCCTACAAAACAATCTCAGTCCATCCTCTATTTTTGTATGATTTCCCATGATCCCAAGAGCTAAAGCACATTTTTTTTCTGTACATTATCCCTGACTGTAATCCCAACTCCTACCTTGAGTAAGATTGAGTGAAGAACTTAAGAATTAGGCCCAGAAAGCCCCAGGGACTTAACATAAGACCCTTGAATACAGCACTAGTCGCAGATGGAGTTGCATATTGAGTAATAAAGCTTTGTGAAAATCTTGTTGCCATGCACTAATGAGACACAGACTTCCATCTTCTTCCTAATTTCTGATTCACAGACAGCAAATGCCAATTGGTTTTGTATGACTGCACTCTCCAGCTTAAATAGTCTCAGCGTGAGGAAGATTCGATGTGTGCGTAGCCTTACTGTTCTTATTCCATCTAGCTTATAGGAAAAAAAAACCCTGTAGGTCTAAATGTTCCTATCAAATGGAGGCAGAACAAAGAACGGGCATGCTTTGGAAGGAAATAATATGAAGGGAAGGGTCAGAGAGCAAAAGATCCACAAGATCCAAGAGAACAGGGGGAAAGGTGGTGGGAGGAGAGAAATAGAATGTGGCAAAGGGATATATTATAGCAGACAGAATGGGTAAGTCAAAGAGTTCTGGAGCAGGATGCAGAATTCCTGGGTTCTTTTCCTCCTTAAATTGACAAAATGGTCTTGTCCAAGTCACATAACCTTTGTGGACCTGCAAAATAGAGGACTTATGTTGAATGATCTTGATCAAAGTCTTTTTAGGCAATAAATATCTATCCATGCCTTGGGTTGGCTAGCAAGAAATTCAGCAATGCAGCATGCTTTCACTGCATCTATCATATAGATAAAGTGCAAAGGGCTAGTTTCAAAGTGTGTCTGGAAGATAAGAGGAAGTCATCTCTTCCTCTGGAAGTCTGTAGGGAAGCAGTGGTTAAGGAGACAGGAGGGGAGGCACAGAGATTCAATGGAGCCATGATCCTCCAGTGGAAGATGAATGACAAAAGTATTCCCTGCGCTCACCTGTCCTTTCAAGGTGAAAAGGAAAACAGTACAGGGAGAGAGAGTGGCCTACTTTCTATTCTTTAAACATGCAAAGCTTGAGGCTTCGGCACAAATTGCTCTTTTGTATCTGAAATACTTGGTGGAACCTGTCCTTTCCCATCATTCAGATCTTCACTCCAATATCACCTCCTGAGAGAGATCTTCCCAGTCCATCCAATCTAAGTAACTATCTGTACTCTTTTGATCTCATCCTGTTTACTTTATCTGCAGAAATCTATTTTCAGTGTGATAGCTCCTTTTGATTTTTGTCTTTAAGCACTCCTGATTTTTCTCCCTCCATGAGAACAGAGGTCTCGTAGCAGGTTTTGTTCATTGCTCTGGTCCCAGGCCCTGGCACAGAGTAAAATTCAATAAATATTTGTTGAATGAGTAAATGCTTAGAAAAAGCTGCAAATAAAATGTTCTTGTAGGAAGATATGGAAGATAGAAAATGGAAACAGAATAGGGTAATCATAAAGTTCCAAGGGAGATGATATTCCCAGTGGGCGACACCAATAAGATGTAGGGGAGGACAAAGCTTGATCCCGCAAGTCAAGTGAGACCCAAAGAGTCAAGAAAGAATAGCCTCATGAACTTAAAGCAGCAAAATCATGCAGAGATTGATATAATTAGCCTGCCTAGTTCTGATGCCTAAAGACTAACAGCTTCAAATCCCCAAAAGGGGGATTTATAGGGCACCTGGGTGGCTCAGTGGGTTGTGTCTGCCTTAGGCTCAGGTCATGATCTCCAGTCGGGTCCAGGCTTCCTGCTCATCAGGGAGTCTGCTTCTCTCTCTCCTGCTGCCCCTGCTTGTGCTCTCTCTTTTAAATAAATAAATAAACTCTTTAAAAAAAACCCTGGGATTTATCACAAAGCAAAAAGAGAGAGAACAGGGACAAGGCTGCAACATTTTCATATAATTTAACATTCTTCATTAATGTATATAGTTTTCACTGAGGGCTTGTGGTTCCTCTTCTAGCTGTAGCTATGCAATTTTGAAGCAAATAAATACTGAAATTCTACAGTACCTGTTAACTATCCAAGCAAGATTTTTATCATTAAGATAAATTGCTATTTATTTCCCAAAATTATACCAACATGATAAAACTGTTTTATTCATGCTCCTAATATTTTTTTCTTTCAAAAGCAAAAATCAAAAACAAAAACCCACCTCCGGCTTTTACCGTATACAAGCACACATTTTAAGGAGGAATTTAAAAGAGGAGCAAATGTTTGTCCTCTGTTTCTGCAAGTCTCCTGATAGGTAAAATTTGCTGGGCCCTCTGCTGCCTGTCTTTGGCATTGAAACCCAAGAAGCCTTTCTAAAACTAGAAATCTTGGAAAAGAAACCATCTCTCGTTAGGCTTTTATCCAACTGTCCAGTTAAATAGATTAAGTCCTTAAATTACAAAATGTGCTTCAGAGACTTAAACTGAATTGCCTTTTAAGATTTTGAACAAATTACTGGGGGAAAACTCCCATTTCAATAGTCTTCTTTTCCTCTTCCAAATCTATGATGAATGTACTTAAAAGGGTAAATCTGGGTATATTTTTCGTGAATTATTGCTTGAAATGGTCAAAAAAAAAAAAAAGAGTTCACCATAAAGTCAGAATTGGCTTTCCTTATTGGCTAACATTAAGTACAAAGTTTTTTTGTATAAAATTATATTTTCTACTCTCTTAACATATTAAACTTCAATTAGCTTAAAATGGAAATGGTTACTCTGTTGTATTCTTAGATTTATAGAGCCAAATAATTAATTGATTATTGGAATAATAGAAAACTAACTTTTTTTTAAACCACAGAGGTATCCTTTCAGAATATACGTGTTAAAAACCTTACGTGAAATTGCATCCTGGTGGAGGTAAAATATTCCTTACACACAGTAACTGTACAAAGTACAAACTATGGTGCAATTATCTGATTTGCCAGTAGTGGACACTGTTACTCTACTTATCACCACGGAATGACTAGGGAAAACCTGGTTTAATAGCTCAGAAAGTGCCTGCTCTTTATTTCTTTAAACAGATTAGAGTCTGTAACATCGGTGACTATTCTGGAAAAAATAATAAAATAAACTTCAGGAAAAAAATACCAGTTTTGTTCTTGGACATCCAAACATTAAGAAATAAATCTGTACATTTGAAGATAGAGTTCTCATTTGATTTTGTTTTTTAACTTATGGAACATATCTATTGGCCGCAAATGATCCAATCATTATCATTCCCAAGTATATCTTATGCATCTACAAAAGATCTCCATCCAAGAAAATGTTGACGAGAGGTCTAAGAAACAAACTAAACTGATAGAAGCCGAAGTGTCTGTCCTGGGTTCCCACAAACTAGCTTTGCAACCCTAAACAGATCAACCCCGTCCCTCCAATGTTGGTCATCTCCTGTCTGTAAAGGAAGTATCTAAACTAGCAAATTGCCAAAATCTCCTACCCTGATATCTGTGTTTCTGGGAGTCTCTCAGGGCAGACTAGGGCAAAAAGCTTTCACTACAATTGTGTAATCCAGTAAGATGTTGTTTATTTAATTTCCACCCCCCAAAAAATACCATTATAAAACAGCTATTCATTCTGCAATGAGGCCAGAAACATAAACTCCAGGACTCAGGGCAAGTATAATGAAAATCAACCTGCAGAGCTAATGAAAATCAGGCAGTGGGCTCAAAATAGAAGCCTCTTCCTCTTCACTTTCTACCCTGCTCAGCAGAGTCCAGCTTGCCATGATCAGGGAGCTTACGTTGTGCCAAATCAGTATTATTAGTATTCCCATTTTATAGATGAGGAAACTGAGGCACAGAAAATTAATATCTAGTCCATGGAGAATGGCTTGTAAGTGTTGAATCTGAATCTTGAATCTAGGCAATCTAGGTGGGAAGCCTATGCTTTTAAAACCACTCCATTCTGCTCTATTGGGTTCCAAGCTGACTCTTAGTACAACACTCTACATACACCCCTTGCCATGTACTAGATTGTGAATTGCTTCAGGATAGGAAAAAAAGCAGCACTGTGGAAAGACATGGATACAGACCAGAGGCTCTCCACCCTGTGTGATATCTCCCTCCTCTCAAGGCACATCTGGTGATATCATTTTTGGTTGTTACAATGGAGGGAGAAGTGCTACTGGGCATCTAGTAGGCAGGAGGCAGGGATGCTGCTACACATTCTATAATGTTGAAGACAGCCCCCACAACAAAGAATTACCCAGGCCAAATTGTCAAGGATATTGAGGTTGGGAAACACTGCTTTGTAGTGAGAGAAGCTGGGTTTGAATCCTTGCTCTGTCAATTACCAGTTGAGTGAACTTGCAGCATTTGTGAACTTACTCCTTGAACCTCTCAGTCTCTTCCTTTAAAAATGGTAGAAAAAAAATCTACCTGGCAATTATGGTTGTGGGAAGGACTTACTGCTTTTTAGCTATGAAACTGTTTATATATTTTCGAAGATAGTGCTACAGAATATAAAGAGCAGAGGTTTTGGAGTCAAAGGGGCACAAGTTCTCTAACCTTGCGAGCCAGTTTCCTTCATCTACTAAAAGAAGGGGAAGCGAATTTCTTCTGATGGCTTTTTCCTCAGGATTAAATAATATAATGCAAAGACCTTCTCATAACATTTCATGCATAGCATATCCCTAAAAGTGATGATTTCCACCTTCCAAAATAAGTATGTATATATTACTTTTGTCTAACGTGTATGCTGGCTTCCTTCCCAAACCAAATCCAGTTGTGTTTAGGTATCTTCCTCAGCTCAAGGCAGCCAATTGCCTCAGGAAATGACCCCACACCTAAAATTCAGAAATAAACCCTCATTGAATTGATGCAAGGTGAATCCAGGGCACTTCACAGGTGACAGAATCAGTATCAGCCATGAGACCTAGTTCTGGCCAATGAACTCAGGGGACTGGAGAAGGTAGTTTTCATTCCTAAGGAGTCCTAGAAGAGACAACCTTATTTTCCCCCTAGAAGTTGTTTCTGTTTATGGTGCCTGGAACTGCTACAGTCACTTTGCCACCAAGCTGAGAAGGAAACCCACTTCGCTAATGGCAGAAAAGTGGAACGGGCAGTTCTGCACCATGCGATCTGAGAATATAGTTGAACTACCAGTCAGCCACATAAACTGCATTCCCTTTGGACTTACTGCAATATCTAAGACTAAATTTCCATACTGTTCAAGTCAGTTTGATTCGGGGTTTTTGTTACTTGAAGTCAAAAACATCCAAACTGGTACAGGTGGAGCCTAGGACCTTGCCACCGTGCCATCCACCTGCACCACTGTTGGAGAATAGATGTCCCTCAATTCCCTGCAATAAATGTGTGCAGCCAACTAGCCTAACAGTCATGATAAAACAGAATTGGAATTGAGCTTTTTGTGAGGGGCTTTTTGACCTTTTATTCACTATTTTTAAAATGATGGTAAAATACATGTAAAATAAAATTCACCATTTAACCATTTTTAAGTGTACAGTGTAAAGGCATTAAGTATATTCACACAGTCCAAACATCACTACAATCCATCTCTAGATTTTTTTCATCTTGTAAGACTGAAACTCTGTGCCCATTAAACATAATTCCCTATTCCCCCTCCTCGAGTCCTGGGCAACCATCCTTCTGTTCTCTGTCTCCAGGAACCTGACTCTCTGGGCACCTCGTTTAAGTGGGATCATACAGAATTTGCCCTTTTGTGATTGGCTTATCTCACTTATCATAATGTCTTCAAGGTCATTCATGGTGTAGAATGTCAAAATCTCCTTTGGTTTTTTTTTTTTTAAGATTTATTTATTTATTAGAGAGAGAGAGTGTGTGTGTGTGTGTGTGTATGAGCGGGAGGGGCAGAGGTAGAGAGAGAGAGAATCTCAGTCAGACTGTTGAGAGCAGAGCCTGGTGCAGGGCTCAATCCCATGACCCTGACATCATGACCTGAGCAGAAACCAGGAGTCAGAGGCTTAACCCACATGCCACTGAGGCGCCCCACAGTCCCCTTCCTTTTTAAGACTGAATAATATTCCATTGTATATGTACACTACATTTTGTGTATCCATTCACCCATTGATGGACACTTGCTTTCACTCTTTGGTTATTGTGAATAATGCTGCTATAAACATAGGTACAAATAGCAAGTTTTAATATGACAATCCATTTTTAAACTTTTTAATGTATACTTGATAGTCTAAATTAGGGGTTGGCAAATTATGACCCTTAAGTATAATCTGGCCTGATAACTGTTTTTATAAATAAAGTTTTATTGGAATGCAGCCATGGCCATTTGTTCACATATTGTCTAAGGCAGCTTTCCCATCACAGCACAAAGTGGAGTAATTATGACCATGACCATGTGGACCGTGAGGTCTAACACAGTTACTCTGAGGACTTTTACAAAGCTTTGCTGGACCTCTGGTCTAAATGGTATTTGATGAATGACACTTCGAACTGATCTTTTGCCTCCCTTATTGTTCACCCATCTTTCCTACCCCCAGTGCATCATCTGTAAGACTAACAAAGTTTTCTAAAATGAAAATCCTACTCTATTAATCTTTTAGATTAATCATTAGATTAATCATTAACCTAATGAAGCTTTTAGAACTTCACTAGGATTGAGTCACCTGCAGAGCTGGAGCCACAGCTCCTTGGGACATGATCTATGATACCCATGACCCCACCCCATCTACCTCTCTCTGCCTCTATGCAACTTAACTCTATCTCAAATGCATCACTGCCTCTAACAAAGCTTTCCTTAATCCTCAAGACCCTTGCCTTGCACAAGCTAGTTGTGTGGTCAATATTTATTAAATAAACGAATTAATTATTTTTTTTTACCATATGACAGCTGCCTCTTGGAGATGTTTGCTTTTTGTTTTTATCTTTTTGTTACTCTGGTGTCTGAATGATTGTCCAAGTCTGCTGAACATACCAGGCAGAATGCGCAAAAAAGACTAGGGCACTACTGATGGGCTTCATCATCCTTAAGGTCCTTAAAATTTAGAATGGTTGCTTAGAACAAATCTTTTAGAGATGGTTAGACCACACATGGTTGATAATCACCTTACATACAAATGTTTGTGTTTTAAATTATATGTTCTCAAAAAAATAATAATAAATTATATGTTCTCAATCCAAGTAGTAAGTATTACACAAGCGTTTGTTCTACTTTGAATTCTACTCATAGACCTGAAAAGTAAATAGCTGTACAATATTAGAAATTACTGGCATATCATGTCAATTAAACACCATATCATATTTACTCCCATGAAATGCACTTGATGCAAATCTATGCTATATATCACTTCCCATAAACAGCATGATACTGTTTGTTATTTATGGTTGTTAAAATACTACTATATGATCTAAAGAGTTAGCTTTTACAATTTTTAAAATACTACTATATGATCTAAAGAGTTAACTTTTACAAATTTTTTATATTGAACCTAGTTAGGTTAACATGTATTACATCTAGAAGGAGAATTCTTTAGTTCCCAGAATTTTTAATCACTTAATGCTGAGATTTTTTTGAAGATTTTATTTTATTTATTTATTCATGAGAGACACACACAGAGAGAGAGAGAGGCAGAGACATAGGCAGAGGGAGAAGCAGGTTTCATGTGATGAGCATGATGCAGGACTCGATCCTAGGACCCAAAGATCACAACCTGAGCCAACGGCAGACACTCAACCTGATCCACCCAGGTGTCCCAATGTTGAGATTTTCTAATAAAGCAGTTCTAGAAATAAACTTTTCTTTAAAATGAGTTGTCTTCAACAATAAAAGTAATACATAAAAGCAATAATCTAGCAATTTAATGGTGGGAAAAAAAGACCTCTTAAAATAGGGCAGTTCTTTCAGGGCAATTAAAGGATATTAATTCAAATAAAACTTTAAAACTTCACTTTGAAGGAAAGGAAAATTTTGTTGAGAGGCAATGATGTCCAAGTAGGCCATTCATATGTATTTCCAATACAATTCTGCCTTTTGTCAACTCAGAGCTGTATTTAAGAGGTCCTTCCAACTTTGCTAAAAGTTAGCAGTGATGGATAGTAAAAGTCAAGATGCAGCAAAGACATAGTGTCATATTTTGGGAAGGTATGTTATATTATTACTGGAGATTATTTGTCATTACCAGTAGTTATTAGTCATCAAAATAAATTTTAAAATATCTCTGGTTTCATTGTTCAATATATAGCATACCAAATGCACAAAGAGAATTAGCATTGTCAAGCAAGTATATAGGAATGACTGAGAAAAGTGAGAGCGAGAGAGAGAAAGCAGCATAACATTTGCACTGTCAAAGGGGTAGACTTCTAGATTTCTCTAATGAAGTCAGCTTAATTAAAAACACAGATATTAAAATGACTTCCTTTGCAGTGATATTAAATAAATTCCCAGTGCACAAGCCTTATTAATGACAAAGAAGCAGGTGGTAAAGGGTTTTTCTCTGTTTTTTTAAAAAAGGAGAAATAAAAGGAGTTTGACATAGAGTTTTCACATTTGCATACGTTTTAAAAATACAATCACCAAACATTTCTAGAATAGGACACCAGCTCTAATTCACCAAGAAAGTTTGAAATACAAACATCATCTTTCTGCAAATTTGCAACAATTTTTTTTTTTTTTGGACTCAGTGTTCCATACATTCAATTCAAGTGGCTGTGATGATCTCATTTGCAAGAATTTGAAGACACTGATTTCCTTTCTCTTTTCATTGTGTGTATGTGTGTGTGTGTGTGTGGGGGGCATTACAAGAATTATATGATGGACCAGAAGATAAAAGTACTGCTCCTATCTCATCAATGGTTGCACTATCTTACATTTAGATTAAGATTTTTGTGCCTGTTTCCCTTCTTCGAAATGGCCCATGGACTTTCTGTTCAGAAGATTGCATTTTGGCCATAAATTGAGAAGGCAATTTAACATCTACCTCTCCCAGGAAACTGCCCTAGTAATAACCCGGAACTCCATCCTACTCCTGAATGCAATCACAGCACAGTATGGAGTTCCATAATGACACAGTCTGATGACTACTAGTTGGCAGTCCTGTGTATCTACAATTTCTTTAATATTCTTCCCTAGTGCCTGTTACAGCTGCTCAACTGTAGGCCTGCAGACACCTGAGGGACTTGGCATATAGTTCTTTGGGGCCCCTGGGGTACGATTTAGCAAATGAATGCCATTTACAGATACTATTAATTTGGTGAGTGCTGAAAAGTAAACAGAAAACTATTCAGTAAAGGCACATTGGTGCTTAGAAATGCATGCCCTTTAGTTATTGTACCACAGGGAATTAATTCATGCACTTCCCCGAATGCCTCAATTTTCTCCCAGAAAGATGTTAACTTCAAAAGGTTTTGAATTGCTTGGTGTAGGAGACACAAAGTTTTCACCAAAGAGTATCCCACTCATTTTTGTTAGAAATAATCCTGATTTTGTTCAGTGTGCAATATGCTCAGCCTCAAGGCATGAAACCGAGTTTCTCAAAGCCAGTTATGGCCAGCTCACTTCCCTCTTCTAGAAACTCATTTCCTCAGCTTTCTTTGGAGAAATGTGCAGCTATAAATTTATGTTCAGATGCATGTGATAGAACATTGTTACACTAGTAAACGGGTATTATTACAAAATGGAGTAAAAGTTAAGAGGGTTTATCAGTCTAAAAAGAGAGGATGAAAGTCCAAACATAGACCATAGCAGTGGATATAGGAAAAGAACAAATTTAACTGCTTTTGTTTATTTTCCCAGCACCCAATTATAATCTCTAAATTGAACAATTTCAGAAATTATTTTAGTAAACAAATCATGGTTTGTATATATTAAATGGAGTCTAGGAGCTTGGAAACATAAGGAATGGAATAGCAGAATTAGACTTGACATATATTTCCCAAGAAGATGGATATCCTATTTCTTTAAAAGAGACGGATTTCAATATTTAATAATCTTTTTATGAATGCTCAAACTTGGTGATTTTCAAACTAGTTAATTACAAACCTTCAGATTTCACCAATATACAATTTGACATCATCCTTAGATAATCAGGATTTTAATAAGAATTCTGATGTGGAATTCAACTGATTAGCATGTGATTTTGTCCTCACAGCAGTATGGTGAATTGTCATCATTATTCACTTATCATTATTGCTGTTACTAATAACATTAAAAATCCAGACTATTCTAATCCTTTCGATTCATCTTTAAAGTCCTTACTACCTGAAGGAGAATAATATGTCTTATTAAATTTCGTTGAATCATTTATTAAATATTTGACAATGGCCAATATATCAGATTTACTACCAGAGTTTTCCAATTATATCAATAAAACTGCTCTACTTTGTTTGATAACTTGTGCTTCATAAATTTGATACAATTATTTAATTAAATCCAGTCAACATACATGAAGGGCCTACTATGTTAAACAATGGATGATACTTTCTGCACATTTTTCTTTTTCTAAAATAAGCATATAAACTCTATGTTATTATTGTACTTCATTAGTAAGAAAATTAAAATAACTTGTCCATAATCTTATAATAGTCTGTAGTAGAGCTGACTTCTAAGTCATTTCACTGCAAATTCAATGTTAGTTTGTCATACTACATTGTCATCAGATATTTCCCTAGTTTTATACCATGAAGCCAGATTTGAAAGGTGGGGCTTCTCTACATCATTCTTTAATGCATTTTTCCTCCTGTCTTCATAACTTCTCCTTTATCCCCATTTGCCTTTCTTTTCTGCCTCCGTTGTCTGAAAGGAACAAAGTACCAAGCAAAAAAATAAAATTTGTCCTAGATTTTTTAGTCAACAGTAGAAGAATAATACATTTGAATGATGAAATGACATAATTGGCAAAAATAACTCCCATGGTTGTTGCTATAGATAGCTATGGGTATTATGTTGAGAACCTGCCTCCATATAGCTGTGGCTGTCTTTTATTTCCTAACATCCCAAAGAGCACTCAGGTTCCTTGGAGCAGTCAGAAGTCACACAGCCTCTCCTAGATTTTCAGTCCCTGAGATTCATACAATGCAGCCAAAGATAAGGAATCAGTAGAATAATCTTTTTTTTTTTTTTTTTTTTTTTTTTTTTTAGTAGAATAATCTTAATTAACAATGCAGAAAAGTCATTGCAAAGATGTTTGGTTGATCATGGTTTAGAATTCACTGAAATAGCCACCATTTTTATTTATCTCATTATTTGTCTATTTTATGACACTGCCCCTTTTACATGTCATTATTTTAAAATCTATCCTTTATCATGAATAGGTAACCAGTTTTAAGAAGAATAAAATATAGTCCTGTACAATACTGTGAGTACTGGAATGTGTATATTTCCTTTCAGCTGGTGCACCTGGAGTAGTGACTTAACAGTAAGCTTTCCCAGCTGAACTAGAGATCAGTTCAGCTCATCCTCACCAGGGAATGGCACACTGCATCACTGTCATCAAAAAGAATGCATTTCTCCATAAATCCAATCTTAGTAAATGATGGCAAATGACTATCACCAAGGGAACCCAGCACTAAAATAAACTTTATCCAGGCTATTCATAAACTGATTTCTGATGAATAAGGCAAAATATTTTTTTTAAATGTGGGGGATTTTGCAGACAATCCTTTTGCAATATTTCTGTTTGAGTTGGCTAGTGTCCACAGCATTCTAAATCACTTTGAGAAGTTTGTCATCATCTCAGATTTCCCTTCCTTATCTTTACCTTTGTTATGTTTCCATAAATTGAAAACTATCTTTTCTTTAGACTCATAAGTGCACAGTTTTATATTCTTCTGACTCTTTTTTCTATTCACTTTTTACTTTTTGATTCATTCCTGTACCTACACATAGTTGTCAACTCTCTCTATTCAAGCAGGATGATGAACTAAATATCCTGAGTGTCTGCTTCATCCAGCAGGAAATCTCAGTGTTGTCCTGGTCCAGCAGAGATGAATGAACTTGACAGCAAAGTGACAGATGACTCCACTCATGAACTTCAACTAGGTAATGTCACACTCATTCCTGGATACCCCCTGCCTGTCTAAAGGCTCCATTCACTGCTCTAGATGCCATGAGATGTTGGTTGGCCAATTGTTAGCTTGCTAGATTTTACCCACCTGTTACTACACATTTTTTAGGTCAAGACATCTATCATTCTCCACGTCTCAACCAGAAAAGACTATTTAGTTTGTGTGAACAACTAGAGATTGTTCTGATAGTTTTTACTCCCAAAGTTCTTTCCATTGTAGTTCTGTGGGATTTCAGAAGACAGGCATCTCCTAACTTCTTGAAGAAACAGGTAAAAGCAAGACTGGATTAGGTTTTATTGCCAGGTCAGTGTTGAGAGCATTCCTATAGAACTGAATGTGTCATCTAATCATTAGGAAAGCAAATCACGTCAGATCAAATCTCTTTGGACCATGGAAAACCTGACCAGGCCTGACCTTCAGCTGCTCTGCTCAGTAAAATTAATCTGTCTATAAAATAAACATTTATTGGCAGGAGAAACAATTTCAAGCTATAATTTATGCTTTTAAGAAAATGAAAATGAAGATATGAAATATATTAATGGTTTCTACACTTATCTGTAGACCACTTTCTTCAATAAAAAGTTAGAGGAGAGTCCTATAAGACAGAGACTGAGCTTTGTTTCCATAGCCCCCATGTGACTTAGCAGAACAGTTTAGAATTCACTGAAAGTGTGCATATGCACAGGAGTGTTTGTACACACACAGTCTATAAGACAAGCAAATATTACATGTAACAAGAACAGTGGTACAAACTCTAATGGCTGTGAAAGCTCAGAGACTAGAAAAAAATCAGTATTGAAAATGGCTATCAGGCTTTTCAGCTACATGACATTTGGCCTGAGTCTGGAAAATTGCTCAGGATTTGAATAGATTTAGCTTTGGAGGAGAGTGGTTTAGGCAGGAGGAACAGAGTTAGATAATTTGGTCTCTATTGACTAATCACCTCCAACTCCTGAAATTAAATGTGAAATAAGGACTCTTTCCAAAATACACATTTTTCAGACAATCTTGCTGTGGTTTTTACCAACTGTTGGCTAAAATTTCTCATTTCCTTCCTTTGAAGAAAACTGAGCTCTTAATAGTGTTGATTGAGGCATCCCCAGTTGGAGGCCAGATTTAGCAATCTCAGAGATCATGGCACCCTGATCACTCTTGTTTTAGATGTCTGAAATTTCAGCAATGCTGTAAAGTTGTTTTCTGCATAGAACTCACTTATTGGGCATGTTCTTGAACCAATGAGCAACTGCCTACAAACTAGTCAACACTGCCTTGATTTGGCCTTTAAAATGCAAATCTAACATGGCTCCAATGATCCTCTAAGCCAATGGGTTCTCCGAGCATAACCTTTTCATGGCTGTAACTATGCTCGATGGCTTGCTGTCTCAGCCATGGACAAGATGGCTTCTTGTGAAACTACAGAGGGATACAAATTTTAGGCAAGGAAATCCATTAAGACATTGAAATTAGCTTTCAAAAGGATTCATTCTACTGCTTCAGGTCAATAAAATGAGAAATGGCTTAAAATGTCATAAAATGCATATATTTTTAGATGTCAAAGTTATACATGTTTTAATGATGGATAGAATATGCATTGAATATTGAATATGCATTACACATCACCTTCACATTCAAGACTCTTGAGAAGAAGAAAGAGTCATTAGTGGCCAATATTGAGCAGAAACTATGTGGATGATTCATTTCATAGCATTTTCTATGGTAAAAATTCCTGTAATGGCATATGCATTTCTGAAAGGATTGCTTCAGAATTAAGGTTTTGTGTTTTTTTGTTTGTTTGTTTGTTTGTTTTTGTTTTTGGCTTCCAAATAGTAGGAAAGAAATTTGATTTACAAACACTTGTATGGATATTTGCTAGAGCTATATGCCATCAAAGTTAACTTTATCCCAAAATTTAAGTTTTACACAAAATTAAACCTCAGATTAACATTTAAACCAAAGCTAGCTACTGCCTGGGACTACTCATAGGAAGCAGAGAGTAAAGAAGCAATTCTCACATTTTCATTTTTGTTTTTCCTTCATATACCTGGCAAATGGATTCATTGGTGATGATCCAGAGGAAAATATAAGGAAGAAATTAAGTATAGCCTGTAATAATATTATAACTTCAGCATTTAAAACCACTTCATCTCTGCTTTGTAACCCCTGCAAATCCCTCAGGAAACAAGCCAATTTCACCAGTCTCCCAGACATAAAAGAAATACTCTAAAAGAAAAATCTTTACCCAGGTAAAGCAAATAGCCCATTGGTTTACAAATTCAATTTATATATTATATTGTTAAGATGAATATTGAATCTCAGATAGATATAGATTTTATTATCTTAACATCTCTCTTTACACACACATTTCTATAGTATTTCATAATATTGTGTAACTCTTCTTTAATTTTAGATTACACAATTATATTACAGTAGTAATATTGTACTAGAGTAATGGATATCTTTTAAAGCAAATAGAGGAAATCTGAATTTGTCCAAGAACTTTATTAGGAAGCAATCATTACACACAAAGGAATGTACAAGGCTTGGGATTTATGGGGAGACTGGCAGTTTATTGCTGGCTTCCCCATTCACTAGATATATTATCTCAAGGAATTCACCTTAGTTTTGACTTCAATTCTCTATAAAATACAAACGAGGCCCAACCTATATATCTGCTAGAGATGATGAGATTAAAAAATATAACAACCACATGCTGTTGAAATAGTAAAACTTCATATAGAAAAACTATTATAATTATCATTTGATTTGCAAAAGGAACCACGATTTGTGAGTGGTCTTTAAGTGTAAAGATCCTTGATGCACTTCATATATTATTCCATTTACCAAAAAGAAAAAAAGAAAGAAAATAAGAAGTATTTTTAACACCAATATTTAAGACTGTAAAGAAATGGGCTGCTGAGAGGCTCTCACAAAAGAAGAAAAAGAAATAAAATATTCTTCTCTGTTCTTGTGCACTCTCTCTCTCTCTCTGTCTCTCTCTGTTATAAATTTCATTATTCCATTTTAGACATAGAAAATTAAATGCTTGCTACAATAACACATTTGATTGTGAAACTAATGAGACCATAGCTAAATGTAATCAAAATTCAAGAGAATCAAGATAATATGTAGGTATATAATCAAGAATCTGCTTCATGAATGCAGATTGTTTCCAAGCTATAATGACAACGTAAATCCCAAGAAGGGCCTATATGCTCAGTGTTTCTTTCCAGGTACTCAAATTTGCATTTTGATATGATAATTAGAATATAAAAAAAATATAAGCAAAAGAGATATGAATCAATATCCCTCAAATGCTATATCTATCTTGTTTAATTTCAAAACTTAGGCTTGCTTCTTAAATGAAGTACAAAAGTCAATGGGTTCACTAAGGTTATCCTTTGTGGGCAAAGAAAGCAGAGATGAGAGTGAAAGACAGGAGTAACGAGACACCATATATGTCACATAGGCAGAGGACACAAGAAAAGAAAATACAGAACCATAGGAGAAACTGAAAGAGAGCTCATAGAGTATTAGATTATCAACAAACTAAGTGCAAAACAAACTTGTGCAAAAACAAACTTGAGCCTTGCCACTGTGAGTGTAGTCCCCAGACTGGCAGTATCGCATCACTTAGTAACTTGTTAGAAACACAGCAGTTCAGCCCGTACTCAATCTATCAAATTAGAATCTGCATTTTAAGATATTCAAGTGACTCACATGCAGGTTTGCATTTGAGAAGCCCTAGAACAGAGCATCCTTCTTGATTGTTATGATTGAGAACTATCCCATTGTTTCATAATCAGATAACCACTCCCCATAGGCAATCTTTATGCATTTATGCAGGCCTATGATTGATTATATGCAAACACTTATGAGGCTCAATTCTAAAGTAGGATGTGTGGCATGGCTTAAGGAAACGATTTTCACTCCTTGATCCATATCATATGACTACATGTATGTTCACAGAGGGTCATTTCCCTCCATCCATCTGACTATGACAAGAAAAAAAACAAAACTGGCAAGGATATAGAGCAGACATAGACCGAAGCCCCAATTCATCCAAAATTCAAATGTCCAATGAATTAAGATATAATAAATAAAACCATGCTTGTGGCAAACCTGTTAACACCCCAGAGCAACTTTCATCTGAATACCTTTTAAGTGGGAATTATGCTTTCTTCTACCCAGCTCTCAAAGAAAATAAAACTTCTCTGGAGCTTCAACATCTGTTAGGTTGGCAATCTTTAAAGAAGGTGTTTCTATTGCTTCAGAAGCAATGCTCAGAATCAACTTCAAGAAGAGAGGTTAACCAAAAGTAAGCCATGATCAGCAACTCCTAATGTTGGTGGGGATTTGAGGATGTTTAGTATGTAAGAGTGCTACCAGTCACTGGTCAAATTGTGAATTAGTGCCATCACACCCTTTACCTCTCCTTCTTCCTGCCCTGCTTCAGAGTCCAAGGCCCTAGTGGGTTCTCCTGGACTCCAGTGGATTTATTGTACATTCAGTCTGGTTTCACCTTATTTCTTGTGTGGACTAATATTACTCATTTCCTGGCCACATATCTCACTTGCAACTCTCTGAGGCAAAATGTAGTCAGTAGGTACTAATCCTTAGCTCCTAAATTTTCCATAACTCTTTCTACCTGTAGAATGCCATTATAAGTCTTGACAATGAAAAAAAAAAAAGCATCCCTGACACTTGGAAGCTAGCCTGGCACTCAGAGCTAGGCCATGGTATTCCCTTGTACATAAAGAATCTCACAGAATACCACCTCAGAAAATGGTTATTCTGAGACCACAATACACTAATACAAAGGGGTCTTCATAATTTTTCATAAGCACTGACAAAAAACAAGCCACTGTGCCACCCCGAAAACACCAAACACCATCTCTTGTGGCCAAAATGAGCCCCTACTGCTACTTCTCCAATTTTTTCCCCATCTTCATTTTAGTCTCCCCTCCCTATAGAAAAGACTTATTGAGATAGCCAATCACAGATCTGCTCCCACTTTCTGATAACACCCAATCCTTAGCACACACCTGATTACTTAGACTTCCCCCTAAATCACCCAATGGAAGCCCAAATCCTCTAATGGGTTCCTTCAAGAGTCCTCCTATGGAAATGCCCCTATAGCTCCCCATTTTGCATGTTCTTTCTCAATGCAACATGAAATAATGCAGCTTGTTTATATATAGAGGTGTTCCTGGTGTTCTTTGGCTGAAGAGCATCAAGAGTTTGAGTGAGACATTAAATGCTCTCCCTGACTTGGTTTTAAACTACTACTCTCTGGTCTCACATCATCTCATTAGACTACTTGTGTTTCCCTCAACACACAATTATTTTTCACATCTCTGTGCTGAGCTATTATTTCAATTTGGAGTTTTCTTCCTCTAACTCTTAACAATTGCAACCTTGCTTTATTTTATCAGGTTAAGCTCTACGAACAAGTTTCTCTAATTTCCCATCAAAACATCACTTTCTCCTCAGTGTCGCATTCATATTTCATTTTTGAAATTTACTCTATCTTGTCATTTAGTTATTTATGTACTTCTTTTCTTCTTCACCAGGTTTGGAAGCTCCTGGAGAATTCTAATTATGTCTTATCCATCTTTCTTTTCCCTAAGTATATCCCAGATCTCTACCTGGTGTATAATATAATTTTAATAAATATTGGCTGAATTAGATCTGTAATTAAAGTTTCAAATATCTCAGTTAAAGTTGAAAATTCTGAGAGGTAGATATACATTCCTATAAGAATCTCAAATGCTATCTTTATAAAAAAGGAAAATTTGGGCACAGAGACAAATACATATTCAAGCAAAACATTATATGTAGATGAAGGCAAAGATCAGGTGGTGATTTATAAGACAAGGGACGCTAAAGATTGCCAGTAATCAACAGGTACCTCCAGAAACCACTTCCAATGAGGCAAGGGAAAATTCTTCCATTCAAAAAAGAGAATAGCCCTGCCGATGCCTTGATTTTGGATTTCTAGGCTCCTGAACTGTGAGAGAATAAATTTTTGTTGGTTACGCCACTCATTTGTGATACTTTGTTAGGGAAGCCCTACAGAATGCATACAGAAAGATTAGGAGACAGCTAGTTATTATTTGCAAATGGCATCAGGAATCCTGATCAGATAAGGGACTTCAGAATTCAAAAAAAATAAAGAGAGTAGTGGTGGTTGCCAGGGACTGAGATGTGGGGGACCCGAAGAGATGCTGGCCCAAGGGTACAAACTTCTAAATATAAGGTAAATAAATTCTAGGTATCTAAAGTGACTATAATAAACACTACTATATTTTATAATAGGAAGTTGTGAGGAGAGCAGATCTCTTCTTTCCCCCAGCTTTATTGAGGTACGATAGACAAAATTGTAAGATATTCAAGGTGTACAACATTGATACACATATACATTGTGAAAAGATCCCTTCCTGCATGGCATTAATTACAAATTCATCATCTCACCTATTTACAGTTTTGTGTTTATTTTGAGAACATTTAAGTTCTGTTCTCTTAGCCAATTTCAATTACACAATCCAGTTCTATTGAATATAATCACAGTGTTTTTACATTAGACCCTCAGACCTTATTTTTCTTAAAAAAATGTATACTCTTTTACCAACCTCTATATTTCCTCCCACCTTCTGATGGGAGTTAAGGGATTGATAGGTAGTCAGGAAACTGGGCTTAAGCAAGTTCGTACAAACACCTATAGGAAATATCTGCAGGTTACGCTTTACATGCCTAAGACCCGACAAAGAGCCACTGAACAAAGAATCCCCCAAGGGGTTTAAAAAATATAAAAAAGTTGAAAATAGACTCTGTAAGGCTAAACAGTAGGCCTGGATAAGAGCAAGCTAGTACATAGCACTATGCCCACCAAGTTCTTGGCACCATAGCCTTATATAGAAAAAAATCTTTCTCTGATACGTCATTTGCAAATATCTTCTCCCATTCTGTAGGCTGTCTTTTAGTTTTGTTGACTGTATCCTTTGCTGTGCAAAAGCTTCTTATCTTGATGAAGTCCCAATAGTTCATTTTTGCTTTTGTTTCTTTTGCCTTTGTGGATGTATCTTGCAAGAAGTTACTGTGGCCGAGTTCAAAAAGGGCTGTGGCCTGTGTTCTCCTCTAGGATTTTGATGGATTCTTGTCTCACATTAACTTATTAATGTGAGAACTTATTAAACTCAACATCAAAGAAACAAACAATCCAATCATGAAATGGGCAAAAGACACGAACAGAAATCTCACAGAGGAAGACATAGACATGGCCAACATGCACATGAGAAAATGCTCTGCATCACTTGCCATCAGGGAAATACAAATCAAAACCACAATGAGATACCACCTCACACCAGTGAGAATGGGGCAAATTAACAAGGCAGGAAACAACAAATGTTGGAGAGGATGCAGAGAAAAGGAAACCCTCTTACACTGTTGGTGGGAATGTGAAATGGTGCAGCCACTCTGGAAAACTGTGTGGAGGTTCCTCAAAGAGTTAAAAATAGACCTGCCCTACGACCCAGCAATTGCACTGCTGGGGATTTACCCCAAAGATACAGATGCAATGAAATGCCAAGACACCTGCACCCCGATGTTTATAGCAGCAATGTCCACAATAGCCAAACTGTGGAAGGAGCCTCGGTGTCCATCGAAAGATGAATGGATTAAGAAGATGTGGTTTATGTATACATGGAATATTCTTCAGCCATTAGAAACAACAAATACCCACCATTTGCTTCAACGTGGATGGAACTGGAGGGTATCATGCTGAGTGAAATAAGTCAATCGGAGAAGGACAAACATTATATGTTCTCATTCATTTGGGGAATATAAATAATAGTGAAAGGGAATAGAAGGGGAGGGAGAAGAAATGGGTAGGAAATATCAGAAAGGGAGACAGAATACAAAGACTCCTAACTCTGGGAAACAAACTATAGGGGTGGTGGAAGGGGAGGAGGGTGGAGGGTGGGGGTGAATGGGTGACAGGCACTGAGGGGGGCACTTGACGGGATGAGCACTGGGTGTTATTCTGCATGTTGGCAAATTGAACACCAATAAAAAATAAATTTATTATTTAAAAAAAAATCTTTCAACTGACCAATGGGAAACCTGTTACTAGGAGCCCACAAACTCTGCCCCTTGCCCAGATAAAACTCGCAAAAAACCCTAGAGAATGCCATTGTGAAGCCTTAGCAACCTTAAGCAGGAGTCTCTTTCTGCTCAATAAAGCTTTTGCTTCTCACCCTCTTTTTTGCCTTGTCTGGGACTCTCATTCTTCCAGTGCTCCCAGACATAAATCTGGGAAACACCAAACACCAGTAACACTTCCTGCCCCTGGTAATCACTTGTTTACTCTTTCTATGAGTTTGATTTTTTTTTATATTTCATATATAAGTTATATCATGAAGTATTTGTTTTTCTGGGTCTGGCTTATTTCACTTAGCATAATGCCCTCCAGATCCATCCATGTTATTGCAAGTGACAAGATTTCCTTATTTTTTAAGGTTGAATACTATTCCATATATATATGTATATATGTGTATAAAATGCAATATATATATATCACATTTTGGTTATCTATCCATCTGTCAATGGGCACTTAGGTTATTACCATGTATTGGCTATTGTGAATAGCCATTGGCTGTGTTCAATGAACACGAGAATCTCTTTGAGAGGATGGTTTTGTTTTCTTTGGATGTATATTCACAAGTAGAATTGTTCAATCAAGAGAGCACATCTTAAAACGTATCACCCCCCCCCCAAACATATACACACAATGGTAATTATGTGAAGGGTTGGAAGTATTAACTAACCTTATTGTGGTAATCATTTTTCAATACATATATGTACCAAATCATCATATTGTATACCTTAAGCATACATATGTTATATGCCAATAACGAAGTCAGAAAAAATAAAATGAAATTTTAAAAAGGAAAGAAGGCTTGAAGGGATGCTTAAGAAAATTATTTGAGAAATGTATGAGTTTGCCTAATCAGTTTAAACTCACATCCATAGTTAATGAACCCCCCCCCAAAAAAAGTTAATGAACCCAGTCTTACAATAAAAACCAAGCATCGGCACAATACTATAACGTTTAGTTCTTTGAAAAACAGCACCAAGCTAGCATTTCTGTGACATTCACTAGGTTTTTTTCTATAGCAGAACATTTCCACCTATGACTTCCTTTATCAAAGTCACATAGAATGACCTTTAAATTTCATATTTCCAATGTTCATCCAAGACCTACTGAATCAGATAGAATACCTGAGGGAAGGGTGGGGTGTTTTATTGAATGAATAAGAATGTGTGAATTAAATAAGAATGTGTGAGGGTGGGGTGTTTTATTAAATCAGAGTGTCTGAAGGTATTTTTAATTACTCTGAGATAATCCTTGTGCCCATTAAGTTTGAGAGCCAGTGTTCTATATTTTCCTTGACTGTTTCTGTAATGTTTCCCTCTGACTACGCTAAAGTCAAAATGTGTGCCAATATCAGTTTCTGTAAACAGGCAAAACATGATCATTTCAAGGTCATGAGACAGGAAATTTTATGCTATATGGGAGAAACTTCTTATTCCCTCTCGTGAACAACTTAAATTGCAAGAAAAGCGATGGAAACATTAGAAATTATAAGTAGCAAATACATCCTTTAAATGTTCTTCCTTCATAGCCTCTTCTAAATCAGGGTTGTTTCTTCAAAGATCTTCACATGGTGTTGTTTATGCACCTGTGTTTCCCCTTCTTTAGGACACTGTCTTGTTGGGGAGTAGGAATCACGTCTTGCTTGTGATGTCTTTGTGTCACCTTTGAATCCTCCACAAAATCTATCACATGCTTGAGACACATGAAGAGCCCAATAAATACCTGCTGCCTAATTGGTAGGAGGAAATCTGATAAATTAATACTATTGGGATAAAGTGGGGCGCTGCCTCTGACACGCTGGTGACAGAAGATGACACTATCTTTTTCTGAAGCTCACCTACGACTGTAGTGAAGATGAGTCACTGAGTCAATGGTCATATTGTGAATTTGTAGCTCTCTGCCAACACTTCAGGATGAGTTTTAAAACTCATCTTCTGCATTTATTAGCTAAGATTGATGACTTGTAGGGGAAACTATAATTGATTACACACCACGATCTGTCTCTGTTACTCAAACAAGTGAAAGAGTAGCTATAAGTAGATAAATATTATCTCAGAAATGAAGATAAGTGAATAAAGTTGAAATTGTGATGTAATGGCTATGCCTCATTTATTAAGAGTGTTGTAATAAATCTAACAAGAAGTCTGAAAAATATGTCTTGCAATTAGTTTCACAACCTACCAAAATGTAACATATCATTCCAACTGTTCAATGTATAAAGTCCTGTTTCCTTTTGACAGCTCCTGGACACATTTTGTTTTTAAGATTTATATAAAAAAAAGAAGAAAACATTTAGGAAGATCCCGCAACTCAAGATTTCTAGTATTTAATATTTAAGAATACCCCATTGGCAAAAGAGTCATAGCAAATAGCTGCTAAACTAAGTTTCCCCCACTGCTCCTTTGTGTCTCTTCTCATGCATTCTTTAATCATTCATTCATTCCTTCATTCCATCAGCAGACTTTATTTCTTGATCTGGGCACTCAGTTGAATAGAGATAGGAATTTGAAAGTTGTGAGGGTACTTTCAGGGAAATGGATTTCTATAACCAGGTTGCTTTTCATTCACAATTTCAACCTACAATCTCTTTGGTTTGGACAGAAGAGGACATGCCTGCAGTGAAGTTACCGGAGAACTCACCAGTTTTGGCAGGTACAAAAACTGCTCCGGGAAGAGTGGGTGACATTTGGCTTATGAACTCCATGATTGGATCCTCTTTTGCAAAGGGATGGACTGCTTAGGTCTTCTTAACTACCTTTCCAAATACCTACCTTATAGCTGACACTCATAATGTGTTGGTAAGTTAGAAACTAAACTACATGAACTAAAACAAGTTGATTTGGTCCCATGACTCTGGCTGAAGGATAAGAAACAGTATAGCTTAGTGCTTCTGGCTGCCCTTATTTGGACACTCATGGGTAAATCCCCTGCCATTGAATATTTCTGGTGCCTGTAAATGATTCTTTTTCAATGCAGCAAAAGAATGGGGATTTAAATAAATTATGTGTGGAATGCAATAAGCTCCTGGTACCCCCTTCATTCCTTACATCACCACACAAAGTCCACATGGCTGTTTTATTACTATTTTTCACTCCAGATTAAACTCAAAACTGGCATATTTCCACCTATTTTAAATTTTGGCTTAGGTTAGTTTTTATATGAAAGATTTGCTGCCTAAAGTAGAAAAGCAGCATCCAAGTATGCACACAAGAAAAAAGAAGGAATCCTTATTTGATAGGGTGCTGGGTTGTGATGACTGGTAATGGGAGTATAGGTTGGGCAGAGGTGTTCCTTTGTTCTAGTGCACAAAACACCCTACATCCTGACAAAGCCTCAACTCAAAGGGCCAAAGCAGAATGTTCTTTTTTGTTTCATTATTCATGCATACAACAGACATTTATTGTTTATGGGTCAGGACACTTTGGATGCTTTTTCCCCTGGTTTTATCATTAATTTGCCACATAACAATCTCTTAACATCTCTTGACTCTCTTTTATTCTATTCAAAATGAATACAGGGTAAAAGAGTTTTCTAACTGATTGTATTGGCTGTCAATTCTGGAGGACCATTTGGGTCTCATATTTTGAAGATGAGGGAAATGGGGTTCACAGAAGCTACATATTTGCCAATGCTTATGGTAATAATACATATATCTAGACCTTAAACTCGCATCCTTTGTTTCTTATTTCTATATTCGGTACAGCCAGAAAACGTCTCTTCAATTCAATGTATTTTCAGTATGTGTTTGAAAGTACTTCTTCCCCCTACACATCATATATTTTACTCTTTGCATATAGTCCCTTGTACAAAAGTATTTTTATATTCTCTTGTAAATTTGCCCTGCATAGAGGATCCTGAGTGACATTTAAGGACTTCAGATTAATCAAATATGCAAATACTGGAATCCCAGATGAAAAAATCACAAAACATTGATTTTATAGTTTTCTCCAGTGATGTCTCCAGTTACTTAATGGAGCACATAGAAATTTTCTATGCAAAATTAGATTTTAGTTCAGTTAAGTGTTTTTAAAGCTGTATAGCACTTTCAGGCTTAGAGGAAATGTTTGTCAAGAAGATTTAACACAAAACCTTATTTTAATTTTAAAGTGGCTTCTCTTTTGAAACCATGTTATCTTTGACAATACAGTACAATAACAGGTGAATATACGGTTATATACGCTTCAAATAAAAATAAGCATGCTTTCAGCAGTGCTCTGTTCTTCTGTGGGTATGGCACATAGATTTCTTCAATCTTGTTTCATTCACACTCTCAATGTCAGAATATATGCTGGCACAGTGGCAGCTGTTCATGAGACACCCATGAACACCAGCTGGACTCAGGATGTTTCAAAGTCACCAACTGGAAATATTAGAGCAAATTCAAAAGTCTCATTGTTAGTCATGTGAGGATCAGCAACCAATTTAATGGCTATTTTTGCCTGAGGCTGCAATAGTTCGGTATAAAGAAGGCAGAATTAGGAAGCCAGGCTGTAACTACCTCGTTTATAGGATTGACTACCTTGAAAATTTTAACTTCAGAATGTTCTGGAGTGAAAGTGCCCTGAGAGATTATAAAATCCAGCTTTCTCTTTTCACAATTCCAGGGGTGGGGCGGAGGTGGGGGAGGAGATTCTTCTTTCACCCTTATAATTTATTGCAATCTATTGGCAAACTCTTTCAAAGTTTTTTTGGGGGTGTTTTTTTGGAGGAAGGGTAGTCAAGCCCAAGAATAATGGCAAAGGGATTCCTTTGCTGGAGGGGAGATTCAATTGTGATGAGAAAGAACAGAGTTGTTGAGTAAGTTTTGGCAAAGTAAATGATAAAGAGGAGATCTGAAACTTATTTTCAGAAATACTGGCAATGTGCTCAGTGGGTTTAGGCAAATAACCTTTTAGCATGGTAGTAATTTCTCACCCTTTAAAAAGGGAAAATTATCTTCACCTTCCTCATACGTACTTTCCTCAGCTAACAGAACGCATCAGAAAGCACACTTCATTTTACTTTATTTCTGTTTTTAAAGTTCTTGAGAAAACATTTAACCAGCTGGTTTGGTACATAATGTGAACTGAATGATACACATGCGTGTTTAAAAAAAGTTATACCCTTCCTCCGGAGGTCGTAGTCATAGAAACCTTGTAATACCTTTAAATAAAATAAGGCCATTCTTTGAAAGGAAAACTTTAACATCATTTACAAAGATAAATACTTTCTTTTCTTTCTTTCTTTCTTTCTTTCTTTCTTTCTTTCTTTCTTTCTTTTCTTTCTTTCTTTTCTTTTCTTTTGAGGGAGGGAGAAAGCACACTGGTGAGCAGGGGAGGGCAGAGGGAGAGGGCTAGCGAGAATCTTAAGTAAGCTCCACACCCAGCATGGAGCCCAACATGGGGCTCCATCTCACAACCCTGAGTTCATGACCTGAGCCTAAATCAAGAGTCAGACACTCAACGGACTGAGCCACCCAGGGGCTCCAAAATAAGTACTTTCTGAAATAATTCAGGTTGGCTTGGAAATATTCTCCTTTGCCACAGTAACTATTTTCCCTTCCATTTTATATTTGACAAAGAAGCAATTTGGTGGTGGTGGTTGTTCAATTTAGCTAATTACCACTATCCTTGCTTCCTTAGATATTCTTTTAAAGGTTTGAATTTTTATTTTTATGTATTAGTATAAAAATCTCATTCAACATCACTTATTGCTATCACTCAATGCTGTGCTCATGACAACCCTAAAGTCTAGCTACTAAATAATGCGTGTCTCATTAACCCATTTTGACATGTTATAGCATCCACTTTATAGCCAAGAGAGAATGTGACTATCCCAAGACTCTGGGAGCACTCTCAGGACTCGTATATGGTTCTTAATCTTCACAAGAAATTTCAGTTATTTATTATGTTCTCCATTTTGCAAAAGAAGATGTTGAGGCCCAGAAAGGTTGAAGTAACTTGTTCAAGGTCACACAGCTAGTGAGTGGCAGAACCAGGCTTTCCTAGGACTATTTGACTCTAAAGTTTACTATACAGCATGTTTCTCAGATTGCAGTCAAATATGTGGTACATATATGCATAAACTAGTTTTAATGACAGGGGAATCCACATAAGAAAATTCAGTGCTGCATACCTATGTTTGTAAATATCAATTACCGTAAAACAACATACTTCAGCTTTCTGAAACAGTCACCACATTGCACAACTCCAGGGCATTCATTAATATCATATTCCATAGGAATGACCCCTGTTGGATTCATGCATTCCAGACCCTGATAGCCACTCATGACAGCCCGGATGATAAAGTCTTCCTGACTGACTGGTTAAAAAAACAATCCAATGGGCAGTAGGGGAAACAGCGGATAACAACTAATACCACAAAAATAATTTACTTTTGGTAATTCTCAAGCCAAAGACCCAAATAATGTATTGTACAGATATTCAATAAATTCCTGTTGAATGAATGTATGTCCAGGCCCTGACGAGAAATAAGAGATTTCTCATTGAGAGCTGATGACTAAATAGGCCAGATTTCTTGGGGTAAAAGCAGAGAAGCATAGGAGAAAGTGTCAGGCACATAAATGTAGGTACAGAAAAAGAGATAATGACAAGGAGAGAGATAAAGGATAAAGGAGATAATGAGAAGCATAAAAGTTTAGACAGAAGAGAGGGATGAGTTCTAGCTTCCTTTTCTGGATGTTCCCTCCAGAAGACTGAAGCCTCCTCAGCTCTGCTTAAACTCTTCAACTACAAACTTAAACCTAGCTTCCAAAAAATAATAATTAACAGCTACTACATCTTTCCTCAGTTGTATTCCCAGCCTCATGTCAAGTTACTCTGCTCACCTCCCTACCCTGTCCCTGCATTAACCACTGCATATTGCAGTTGCTTTTGCCACCATGTGGGCTTGGCCTGCTTGTCACATCTGCTCTCCCTCAGCTGCAAGCACTTACTAACTCTCTTCCTTCCCCATCAAGTGGCTTCAACTCACCTTCACCTGGTGAAGTCCATTCCTACCTCAAGCCCCACTATGGGTATCATCTCCCCCAAGGAGCATTCTCCATTCACTTCAGTCATCCTTTGATCTTCTCTCCTCTCATTACACTTAAAACCTGTATCCAACCACCCTCCACTTACTGCCTTAATCATTTAGCCATGCTCCAGCTCCCTTTATTACATCTTTTAGCATCTTAAAACCAGAGTTGTATTTTAATTGTGGTTTTAGGCTCCAGAGGATTGAGCATAGATCAGACACATGGTAACTATATTATAAATACTTGCACTGACACTGTCTTAAATGCCTGTCATCTGCCAGCCTTCTTGCAAAGTCACATTGAAACATAGACCTTCTTGGCCTCCTTTTACAATTGAGATGCTGAGTTTCAGAGAGGTAACTAATAAAACCAAAAGGTGAGTAGAGGCCTGTCGAAAGCCCATGACTCTTCCATTCTTTTATCCTATTTTTCTGACAGGAGGAAAAAAAAGCCAGTGATATAAAGTAGAAAACTGCTAGCATTAGCCTAAAATATATACATGTTAATAGCCCCCCAAAGCCATATTGGGGTCCTTAGACCTACAATGTCCAGCATGGTTCCAGGGTGAAGCATCTGCAACCTGTATTGAAGTCAGGAGTAATGTTTGGTATTTAGAATGATGAATCTGGATTATCATAAGAATGTTTCACCTGTTAAATATGCTCTAGTTCAGAAGGCTGAGAATTTTATAATTCTGATCTTCTTACTCATTAATTTGTTGAACAGATTGCACAGTAGTCAAACAGTGGAAGCTAGTCTCCCAACCCCAAAATAATGATAATCCAGTGATTCTCAAACTCCTAAGTGTTTGAGGTATGTATCTTGGTATTTTTTTCATTATATTCTAGGCCAAAAGAAAAATCTGTCACATTTATTAAGTAATTAGATCCAAATAACTTAATAAGCATTGATGTCCTAACAATTTAGTAGCTAAGTGAAAAGAAATAATACAATTGTATTTATATTTAATTCTTTGATAGCCACAATGACTAATGGGATATGTGCTCCTGTTGGGCACTGCACAACTTCTTAAACCTTGGAATCAGACTAGACACCAAGACACCCTCATCACCTTCCCTGATTTTTTCATGCGGTGCTTGCATTTTAAAAGCAACTTTCGACAAACCAGACTTTCAAAGACAACATATTATTGAAATGAAGATAGCATGATCTACTTACTGCAGAAGTTCTAAACTACCCCAAGCTAGTAGTTGACAGTGTTCAGTAGAACACTGTTGCATATTACTAGGTTTCATTCAAAATTTGAAAATAGTCCATGGCATCACTATGAATTTTCTGGGGCATCCTGGGGGTACTTCCATGCATTGTTTTAGAACCTTGGTATGGTCATTAGATTTCATGTAAGCTATTTTATAGAAATAACTTTACAATCTTTTCTATTCCAAGTTTAAGTTTGTATTTAAACTATTTATGAAAACCTACTTAATACAGAAAGGTATAAAAATCATGATTATACAGCTAAATAAATTTTCAAAAGTGAACACACCCATGAAACCCCTACCCAAATAGGGGGATAGGACATTAACAATAGCCCATAGGAATGGAATCCCTCATGCTCCAAATCCAGTCATTACTCCCCTTCTCCCTACAGGTAATCACTACCCTGGCTTCTAACACCATAACTGAGACTTGCCTACTTACGAATACAAAGTACTTTTTTGAAATGTAACCATTTTTGAATTTCAGTGAAAAACATGGTTACTTCTCAGTGGTTTTCCCCACCTTTTCCCCAAGTTTAAGAAACCATGAATATTAACCCCAAATTGTCCTAAAGGCTCAAGAATAGACTTCTTACCTGCACCAAAACCAATCACCCAATCACATTCCCTGCCTAAGTTGGGAAAGTGACCTAACATGACCCAATCAAAGAAAGGTCCCAGGATTTCCCTCTCTTCTCTTCTTCCTTCTTTTCCTTCCTCCTTTCTTTTTAAAGTGATACTTTCTCTGTTTAAGCTGGACAAGGAAGTAGGTGACCCCTGGAACTTTTAGCGGCAATCTTGCAAGTGGAAATCGAGCTTGCTTCTAACCAGAGTCAAAATCCCAGAAAGCAGATTGGAGAAAAAAACAAATCCATAAAAACAAAACGTGTTCCCTGGTATCATTTTAGAGCCATTGAGTCACAACTGGACTTTATGTTTATGTGAGTCAATAGATTCTCGTTTTGTGTAAGTCAGTTCAAGTTTGAGTTTTCTTTAACTCACATGCTTAACAAATCATAAGATCGGCTAGATATCAGCCAACTGGAAATTTCAATAATGCAAAACAACTCAATTCCTAATGTAGACAAATTAGAATATAATTTTCCCAACAGGAAAGAAAATGTTAGTGAACTAAAATTTCCCTTTAAGAGAAAAATCCACCAAGGTGCTGTTTGCTATAATAATTACTTTGTCTATCTAGAGCTCAATGATTAACCCTCCACTCATCCCTCTTGCAAAAGAGAGAGACTTAAATATTAAGTAAAATTAGGATACTTTTTGATAGGTTTAATTATTCTGTTTAGGGCAACTTTCCAGCTGCAATAGACAAATCTCCTCTTTTAACAGAGCTACATTTTCAAGGCAGAAACTCCTTGCTGTCCTTATCTGGCTAGTGAAGTTTTCCCCTTACATATAATCTGTGTAGAGTAGGAATATTTGATGTGGCATTGACATTCCTATCCTACTACAATCACACTCCTTAATTGGTCTGTCTCATCTGCATAGTAGAGTGACACCTCATCCTAGTTTCTGATTTTAATCATAATTCCATGGAGCCAGAAATGTCACCAAATAACATCCAGAAAACACTATTATCAAAGACATTTTCCCATTGCTTTACAAAGCTAAAGCAAACTATAATTTTCTAAAAAAAAAAAAAAATGTCATTTGTATATGTGGCAAAAAATCATGACTTTTAAATTAAATACCAAATAAGTTAGCTGAGCATTAAAATAGGATACCTGTCAGACCAGGCCCAGGCTAGAATGCATCTCTTAAATTATGGGGCTGATAATGTCATCTGAATTCATTAGGTTTTTGTGGAAAACAATGGTAATTCTAGTAAATGCCAGATCTACTCCCAGAATATCTCTGTCAAATAAATAACCTCTGTCAGGCCACTAAGAAGTACTGATTCTAGAAGCAAGACATTACCTCTAATGGGTGAGCCCTCCCTTGAGGAGGACAATTCACTCTCCCTCGCTCTACAAAGGCCAGCTGTTGCTATACGTTATTCCATATCTGCCACAAAGTGATGTGGAGACTTTTCTGGAAAAATGGACAATATGTGATAGGATTAGTAGCCAAGGAAGTACCCACAGGAAAATCCTCATACAAGAAAAGTGAAACTCTGTTTTCTTGAATAGGGAATAAAGAGAAGGCACGAGTGCAAAAAGGGGTCATCATGTGGTTAGGATCATGACCTCCATAGCCAGGACCTCCTAGCCCAGATCCCACTTGGGACCATCACTAGCTAGCTGTATGGCCTTCAACATGATATTTGACTGTTTAGTGATTCAATTTTCTCAAGCATAAAAAGAGAAAAAATGACAGTACCTATTCCTTAGGAGTGGTTATGAGAATTAAATTAGTTAATATTAATAGAGTACTTCCAACACTAGTATATATTATATACATGTTTTGTAAATAAATAAACTAGAGGGATCCCTGGGTGGCGCAGCGGTTTGGCGCCTACCTTTGGCCCAGGGCGCGATCCTGGAGACCCGGGATCGAATCCCACATCAGGTGCATGGAGCCTGCTTCTCCCTCTGCATATGTCTCTGCCTCTCTCTCTCTCTCTCTCGACTATCATAAGTAAATAAAAATTAAAAAAATATTTTTTTAAATAAATAAATAATAAACTAGAAAGTAGGGCTAACATTTACTGTGGCTTTTTACTGTAGTTTTACCTTTTAATTGCTCCCACAAAGGGGAAAGGAGTGAAAATGTCTTGAATTTATTTAGTGAAACAGATATTTTCTTCTGTCTGATAAAATTCCTCTTAACAAATTTCAAAATAGGCATTATTATTCCTATTTTACAGAAGAGATAAATGAGGACAGAGAGTTTAAGCAACTCTTTCCAGAGCATTACAATTTGTATCCAAGTCTACATGGCTCTAAAACCTGACTTGTTTTTCCCTTGCAGAATCTTACTTCTGGAAGCTAGTGTAACATTGTGAAGACCTGAAACTGAAATATAGGGGGGATAAACAAAGTGAAGCATATAAAGACAAATACTAAATAGATTGAAGGCAAAAGAGGATGGTCTCTCACTTCTATTGCCACAATCATAGTATGCCCCATGGGATAACAAAGAAAACATCTTTATTGTAGAGCTGATTAATGATGAAGAAAAGATGCCAAAAAGAAATTGAGGCAAGAAAAATATAGAATTTCACTTTGATGACAATGCAGAACCATTTGAAAGAAGCAAAAGGCAAAGTATAACCACAGAAACATCAAAAGTGCCGAGACTTCCAGATCCTCATCTAAACTATTACAGTCAACATTTAATTGTTGACGGCAAAGAAAGCTGCTGCCCACCATCAGTAGTAAATCAATCAAGGCTATTTTAAAGGACTTTACCTGCAAGTGCCAAGACTCATGGTGATACTTATAGCATTTATAAAGAATAAAAAGATTAATGATCTACAAGTAATGCCAGCTTATTACTTCAGCATTCTGTAAGGGGGAGTAAAAAAACCACATTATTGTTTCATAAACAGATAAATGGGTAATAAAGCCTGATTTAATTAAGCAAAATTGCAAAAAGACAGATAGCTATTTCTAATAATTTAAGTTACCTAAACAAAAGGTATAGATAAAATAAAACCGAGGATACTTATTTTGACTTATGGAGATTTAGGAGTTAGTTTTATAATATTACTTGTTAGAAAAAAATGACAACAAAGCAAGAAGACATTCTAAGGTTTTCTACTATGGGAGTGTTTTGAAAGTCTCTGCACATATGAGAATGTAAAGAAGTCTACTGAAAGTGGGAAATGATAAAACTGAATCTAGAACATCATAATGATTTTTTAAACTTTGGTACTGGGAAGTAGTTGATAAGGGAATAATTTCCAAGTATGGATTAATTTGATTTTTTTATTTTAAAGATTTTTATTTATTTATTTGAGAAAGAGAAAGAGCACAAGCAGAGGGATCAGCAGAAGGAAAGTGAGAAGCAGACTCCCCGCTGAACAGGAAGCCTGACTTTGAGCTTGCTCCATCTCAGGACCTGAGATCATGACCTGAGCATCAGCAGATGCTTAACTGACTAAACCACCTGGACGCCCCTATATTTGATTTGTCAAAGAATTTCAGAGCCTTAGAAGAATTGGCTATCTTCTCAAAAATATCTCTTCTGGATTCCAAAATATTCAAATACATTTGTTGCAATGGATCAATCAGTTTCTACAGAAAATATCCCTCTCCTATCAAATGCCACCACAGCACCAGGGAGCATTACCACACTCATGCATAAGCCCTAATGTCACACCTAAGTTCCATAGCACAGGGCAAGGCTCAGAATGAATGGGGGTAAAGACGAAGATGCTTTGGGAACAAACTAATTCAGGACATGGGATAGATATAGAAAACTCAGGTGAGGTCCAACCAACAACACCCTAATAAAGCAAACACTGCAAGGACTATAGGTTTAGAAAAGATCAGAGGCTAAAAACCATAGGAAAGAAAGTTGCAATAATGAAAAAGATAAACTCAAAATTATGTTTTGAGAGAGGGAACTGATCTCAACTTCAGTTCAAGTTAAGGTATTCAGAGGCCCACTGAAGAAGAGGAAGCCTCCTCAAAAAGAAACACATAGTCCTCAGACAAATGGACAAAAGATGAAACATATCAGCCCCTCCATCAGCTACAGTAGCAAGAGGGATGCTGGTGAAAGGCATCAGGCCAAGTCAACAATGCCAGCCTTTGAAGGAGCCCATCTTGAGTTCCACAGACTTAGCAAACATGTTATTTCTACTTCCTGTTTGTGGAATCTCAGGGAAGGAAAGAGGACTGAGAAAGAGGTAGAGTGGCCTTGGGAACAAACAAGCCTCCTCATTGTCCAGGATAGTCACTGGATGACAGATGGGTGGCAACCACTGAATTCCTCTAATTTTACCAGTTAGTAGAGTGACCATAAAACTTGGCATTCAGAGAATGCCTTATTTCCCGTGGAAATAAGGGGCATAAAACAAATTGGACTAACTTCTAATTGTAATGCTTATTTGATGCATTGTTCTACCATAGGTACAGAGCACATAAATAGGTATTTCAAATGGACACATAGTTTTCAATTGTCTCTCTATTTTACACAGCAGGTTTTGATCTAAAAGTCTTTGTTATAAAATTAAATTTAAAAAAATTAAATCCATCTTCAAAAATTAAGGTTTGGCACTTTGAGCTCTTTAAAAAATGTGCTACAACATAAGACAGAATTTCAAGAGATTTCCAACAAGGCTTAGAATACTACAATACACTGAAATAAGGCTGTACACATACTGCCACCCTGCAAAGTGATGGATTAAGAGGCCGTATTTTTATATAGATGTCTAACTTGTAGAATACTTTCTAAAAAATAGATCACAACAATTCATATATTACCTAAAGTGCACATTTGCATTTTAAATATGTCTGAGAGCTAGACATGCTGAATCTCACAGAAACTTAAGGAATACGTTACAGAGACAAAAAGCCCTATTATTCATGTTATCAAAGATACTCTGTAAATTTAGGTGGCCTTCTCTGGCCTAGAGAACAGGAAGAAAAACTGAAGAAAAATGAAATTTATTGTCTGATCTAAATTTTCTGTCTTTGTAATTCTTCAGTTTTTCTTAAGTTATTTTACCCAAGCAAATCTTCCAGTAAACAGATGGTAAAACTAGAAGGAATATCCTCCTGTATAAACCTATATTATTTAAGAGGCATGATATAATTGTTTAGGTGCAGTAATGCTGTGTAGAAGCTCCTCTTTAAACTTTCTACCTAAAAGTTATGGATATAATCAGTGCAGATGCCCATGCAAAAGCTTATCAATTGATTACTGCCAACCAGTTATATGAGTTGTTATTTGTACTATAGTGTCTCTTTAGAGTTACAGATAAATGAATTGATAAGAGTCTTTCAGAACCATCCTGTTATGATGCAAATAAACTTTTGTGTAGCTATTACCCAGAATTATTCATAATTCCATATCCCCCTAATGCTGTGTCATAATTCAAGCAATTATAATTCAATAATTAAACACTAATTAAAACTAATCAATTCTCAAACACTAATTAAAAACTAATATTAATACACAAAGTAATATGGTTCTTATTAGGAAGAGGATAAAATAATCAGTAATACATTCAAATCAAAAAAGACAAAAAAAAAAAGAAAAATATTTTCATGTCTTTTACTATTAGCCCTGGATCCACTCAGTAAGGTAGAAATTCAGGCTTTTGGACAGTTTATAGTTTTCCGGCCCTAAGATTCCTCATTGGTTAGAAAACATTATTTCAGTGACCTGAGGAGTTAACTCTCATACTTCCCCAGATGACCACGAAGCAGCATTGACAAAGGAAACATTTCAAAAGACTCAAACCCAGAGGGGTGTTAGGATACTTCTGGGAAGACATCAATGACTGGCTAGGATAAGGATTGGGCCCTCCCTGTCCACCTTTTCCACCCTGCCATGGAACTGCCTCACCAACTGGGTTGTCCATTAGAGGAGAGCTTGACAGCAAGTGGCCACCCAGGTGATGGCATTTCCCCATGATCTGGGTTTACTGCTTGGTCATAGTTGTCCATCTACACTTTGGAGTCAGTGGCATCTGAATTTAATTGTTACTACTTCTTATTCTTGTGAAGTCAGATAAATTACTTAACTTCTCATTTAGCCTGTTTATCCATCTTAATAATGGATACAATGCCTCCTCATGGCATTGTATGTGAGTCAAACAAGATAATACATGTAAAGTAACAGGGCCTCAAAAATATGACTGTCTTTTATATTGATTTTACAAAGGCCTGGTAAATAAATCCCAGGTTTGGCATTGATGCTTTTCAGTTTTGTATCTTTCCCATAAGCATTTCACACCCCAAATATAGGGGGAAATACTGCATCTAAAAGCCATTTTTGCATCATACATTTTCTAAGAACCGAGTGGAATTCAATCTATCATCTGTCACCATGAACATTAAAAACTATAGACAAATCAAGATTAAAAACTCCCTTTTCTTCATTTATCTAGTACTTTCTTTGCAGTCTCTTCAATCAAATAGAGAATCTGCTGGAATTAGTATTCTTCGATAGTCATTCAAATGTAATAAATAAAATGGATTATACCAAAACTCATTTGCAACTACAATTTTTAAGAATACTTGAAGAATGGATTCATTCAATTCTATATTATTCAACTAAGTCTAATCAATGTTATATTTTAAGGTCATCAGAATCACCAACTCCTATAAAATGCAGCACTTTCATAGGTGGGGGTCTGCTTTAGAGACAATCAGAATCTATATTCCTCATAGACACACACACGAATTGAGAAACAAATCATGACAACTACATTATATTAAAGACATGTGTTCACAAAAATTTAAGAAAAGTAATGTTTTGGAGGAAGCAAACCTGAGTTGTAAGAGTATTATAATTATACATATGCAGGCAGCATCATAAGAATTTGGATAATCTGTAGCAAGAAAAGCACAAAGATATTTTTTTTAATATAAATTTTTATAAAACTCAGTTGAGCAATGGATCAAACCCTGTCATTTTACTGATTAGGAAAGATAAACAGTTAAAATGTGAAAAATAATTACATCAGTCAGCCATTTTAGTAGTCATGAGTGTCCAAGAACTAATCATGAATTCAAGATTTTCAGCACAACAACAAAATCATCTCAGGAGTTCATTCTAGGAAACAGTTTTTCTAGTTTCTATACATGCAGACCATCAGGTTACTTCTAAAAGGACTTAACCCAGAGCAGAGCTTAAAGTATGGAGGGAGTTCCCAGTATACTAGCAATTTTTAAGTTAACCTAAGTAAACTAGTTGAATACCCAAATGTGCATGTGATTTCTATCTAGAAAAAGAGGAGTTAGATTTCTGTGTTTGTTTTATATTTTCATAGAACTCATCCTCATGTTAAATAACTTCTAGAAATAAAAAAATAACACACTCATAAATATCTCATGGACCATGTTAAGTTGATTGCATTTGTAAAATGCAGAAAAATCCCATTATTTCAGTATCTTGCTGTGTTTCACTAAATCATCAGCATTAATCATAGATGACATATTCCTAATGCATTAGTGCTGTCCTTCATGGTGTGAGAACATCTACCATGGAAATAGCTTTTTCTTTGTTGAAAAAAGAAACCCCATGGTTCAAGTGAAGAAACTTGAAAATATGTGTTTTTCATCTTTATCTCTGCCTCGTTTTGTAGCTCCAAATGACATTCTCTAAAATGCTATGCATAGATTTTTGAGGTTATTACTATTCAGTTCACAATAAAAATTACTCAAAATATAAGCTGAATAAGCACAGAGACTTTGATGCAGCTTAAATATTTAAAAGTAGAATAAAATGGTATGCCAAATTCTCATTTCCTCCCAAGTTTTGCCCAAATAGCTACTTCTTAGGCTCTGGCATTTTCACCATTCCTGCCAAGTCTGCAAGGATTCAAAAGACATTCGACTCCTATCCATGCCCAGGGTTACATCCGTGATTCTTAATGACTGATCTATGTGCACACAGAAGACTGATGAAGCAGAGAAAATCCAATTTCAAGGTTAAGAAATTAATTTTGCATCTCCCTCCCCTACCCTGACTCTAATCTGTCAGGAAATTCTGTGAGCTTTGCCTTCCTAATACAGGACCTAATCACTCCCTGCTACTTCAACTTCGACCACATTTGTCCAAGCCATTACTACCTCTGGTTTAGATGATTGGGAAAGACCTCTAACTTTTGACCCTAATTCCACTCTTGTCACCTACACTTTTGTCTGCAGTCTGATCTCCATGTATATCTTTGAGAACATAATTCAGATAGTTTCCCGTCCCACTCAGGATAAAATCTCACATTCTTGCACTGACTACCATTATGACCTTGTCTCCTACCCACCTTCTAGTTCCAGCTTAGCACCTCCTGCCCCTCAACTCCCCTGAGGATTCTGCTCAAACATCGGAGACACTACTGCTGACCACCATATATTTTAAAAGTCTGTCTCATCACTCTCTTCCCTCCTTCCTGACTTTAATTCTTTTCATAGCAACTTTCAGATCTGAATTTTACAGATTTGTCTCTTTATTAGTTCTTTGTTACTCTCATTTTCCCTCTACAAGAACATTGAATCAATTAAAGCATGATTTTGTCTGCTTTTTCTTTTTTAGTTATCCACGGTACCTAGAACAACACTTCACATATGGATGCTGAATTAATCAATGTGAACCCAATGTTTAATATATTTTCACAAAGAAGTATCTATGGAGCCTTTAAATGTTTCATTAGTATTTTTACAGGCAAAAATCACAGTAGACATTATTTGAGTCACTGATTAAACAATCATCTCTCTCCATTATAGCATAAGGTCCATAAGAACAGAAAGAGATTTTATCCTGTTTGTTGCTATATCACCAGTGCCTACAACTGGTCCTGGCACATTTGTTAAATGTCGAGTGTATAGCTATGATTTATTTTCATTCCCATTCTAGAACCATAAATGAAATGCATACAAAACAATATTTTTCACAAGAAGTCATAAGTAAATTTCTTAGACATAATTTAGTTTAAATGGGGAAATACAACAATTCAGATTTGGGAAGCTGAGATGAATCCTGAGTCATTAACAAAGACAGATGATGAATCAGGGTCTTAGATGGTTGTAGTGATATGGAAACAAATAGCGACTGTATTAACAAGGGCTATCCTAGTGCTGATGAACAAACCAAGAGGACGGTGTAACTGCAGAGATGGTGACCACAACCAGGGAGACACACACAGAAGCTGGCAAATTGAAGCACAAGTTAGTAGCTGGGCAGTAAAATATAGCTCAGAAAAAAGAAATGAAGACAGAGTAATTAATAAATGTCATGGATGGTGCTAAAAAAATTGAATTCATTCAAAACATTTAACCTCACACAAATAAATGCTTTTGATCAGCAGAGAGTCAATGTGTACCTGAAGACTCTAATCCCCCTAAGATAAAGCTTCATTGCTTTCAAAGGATCTGAGTGTGTCACATTGAATCTGACTCCCCAATAACAGGCAAAGCCTGAATTTCACTGATTGCTTGAGAAATGCATCTTAGATCACTCTTATCAGTCTCCCTTGGTCCTTCAATTCCTCGGACACTACAGTGTTTTAAAAAGAATTTTTTGATAATCACTTCACATCAAATGTACTTTTTCCAAAGAGTTATATATGCTTGAGAGAGTTAACGGGCTTTAAAATAATCTTGTAATTTCCTGTTATCTCTGGTTATTTGTAAATTTCACTGTGTTAAATGAATGAAAAGTTGAAAATTTTAACTTGTAATTATTAAAATCTCCAATTAACAAAAATTTTCAGGTGGATTTATATGTCTTCCATCTTAACTCCTCCCTACAAAACAAATACCCATAAATTTTTGCTTTTCTGAAGGATTATAGAGAATTCTCTGAAGATTATAAAGATGGCTATTGGATATGGTACATTTGGATTCCTACATTATAGCATTTCCTTCTACTTTATAAATACTGGATTATTCTAGTTTCACAATGGCTATTTTCTAAATTCATTAGACAAGAATAAGTAACTAGTGATCATCTACAGCTATTCCTTATAAACAAAGCTTTCATAGACCATGCCATATAAGCACATATGTACTTATGTGTATGTAAATATATAATTCTTGGTTTGAAGCTTACAGACACATCAACTGGGATCATTTTTCATAGGTTCAATGACATTTTTTAATTAAGAGATGTATTTTAGTCTTAAACTGTTTGGTAAACAAGTAGGCATAGAATTTCCCTCCTAATACCATTTACGAGCTTTAAATGGGTTTTCTAGCATGAGTCCTCCTGTAAAAGTTAATTAGTTATCTCACTGCACCTATTGTTTTTCATCCTTTTGGACATCATCCTGAAGTTATTTCACTATGAAATTCTAACGATAATTTCTTGCCAACTTCTCTCTCTTAGTCATTCCAAACACAAGCCAGATTTATTATAAGATTAATAAATTAGTCCCTAAGAAATCTCTAACAGTTTCTTCCAAATACATTTTGTTGACTTTTTATTTTAGAATAACTTTTCAAAATTATATGAGTTGTGGTGCTCATAAAATTTTATGAGTCCAACCTCAGAACACTCAAGTTGAATCTACATCCACATTTCAAAATTGGTGGCCTTGCTCAGCACAGGGCTGGCAAATACAGGATTTGAGTGCTGACTCTTCTCAATCCACAGACATGGTCCATCAATTGTAAACCTCTTCTGGCCTGACAATCCTTCTTCACACAGAACCACAGACAGCTGCTACAGATTGATTCAATCGATTCACACACTAGGTGATTCTTACTTGCTATCCCTGAACTAGCAGATTCAGAGCTTAGTGGTACTGCCCTATGTGGTTAAGAAAGAACATGCTTTTCAACAATAATTGAAGATGGGTAGGTAACAAAATTCTTGTATATGTTTACTCTTGATTTTGTCCTAATTAAATGTTATTCATATCTACAGCCATTTCTGTATTTACATCTCAGTTTACTGTACACCTCAAAGACATTTGGCATTTAAGAGTGATTGTACTTCAGGTGTGACATGACTGAGAGACCAAAAGGGAACAGTCCTTGGTACTGCCTTAGTGTGGGGCTCATGGTGCCTCTCTCTACTGGACTGGCTATTCATAGGTATCAGGGGATGCTACCTTACATAACTAGGATTATAGGAGTGAGAGAGGGACAGCATAATAAAGTAACTACAAATAACATTATAATCTGAGAATATGGTTAAAATCAATCCCAGCTCATCAGAAGCCACACAGTCTTAATTATACTATTCTTAGCATCTCAGTTTTTCACATGTAGCATTAAGATAATAAAACATACTTCACAAAGTCATTATGATAATCAAGAAAGATAGTTTAAGTGAAATCAGCAGAGCTCCTAGCACAACTGAATCTAAATTTAAGGGACAAGACATTAACTGATGCACTTATACAGATACTAACGGACTTCCTTCACTATGGAATTACAAAACTTTATTTTGCATCTTTCACAGAAGGTTAATTCATCAAGATTAATCACATACCCAATACATACTTTTTGAAAGAACTTTATTGAGACAATCCACATGCCATAAAATTCACCCAAAGCATACAAATCAACGGTTACTAGTAATTCACAGACTTGTGTAACCATCACCAGCCAAAATGCAATATACTCTTGAGTTTCTTTGCAACATCACCAAAGGATGTCCCCACCATGAGGAAACAATCTGACAAAATCATGATGTAAAGCTTCTTTTTAAAGATGTTTTAAAATTTATTTATTCATGAGAGACACAGAGGCATAGACAGAGGGAGAAGCAGGCTCCTCACAGGGTACCTGATGTGGGACTCAGTTCCTGGACCCAGGATCACACCCTGAGCCAAAGGCAAAAATTCAACCGCTGAGCTACCCAGGCATCCTTGAGGTAAAACTTCTATAATGCAATCAGCAATGACATTTTTAAAGAAGTTTGGGTTCAGTTGAATAGTTTCTATATTAAGGTGGCTACATGAGCATAATAACACTGATTGGTTCCTGGGTCACACAAAAAGAAGTTATGGACTTCCTATTTCTAATCTGACATGCAAAATGCTTGGAAGTTGTTATTCTCACCCTTACAATAAGAAAAAGTTGAACAAACTGTTAATCAACAACCCTTCTTATATCTATCAGAGCACGGAGATCACAGGACAAACTGCTTCCCTGAAAACTGGAGACAGAGGTGTGTACAGAAAATCATATATTACCAGGAGAAGCAGCCCAGGACTAGAAGTACACAAATAGACCCAGTACTGATAGGATTATGTAAGCTGTAATTGATGACTTGCTGGAGGCTCTGTGTGGACTAGTGTAAGAGTTAAACTAGAGTTAAACTCTAGGAAGTGGGGGAAATACTTTCTTGGGTTTTACTTCCAAAAGTTCCACCTGGTTCTCAGAGAAAGAAATTCTCCTTCAAGGAGTTACAGGGAAAGTAACCATTCTGAAAGGAGGGTTAAAGCTGAAGGAACTGCAATCTATTTAAGAGAAGGTCTCTCAGGAAGTCCAACAACATCTAGGGAGACAAAAACAAGGATAGTAGAAGAAAATTTAACCCCTGACAACATAGCTATCTATAGAAAACTGTAAACAAGCCTAAATCCTAGGCAGAAAAACAGAAAACCCCACACTAAATGTCTATGGGCTTCAGTTCCTTTCACTTGTTGCATCATGTCTGGTTTCAACAAAAATTACAAGGCATGCTAAAAGGCAGTACGAAGAGACAAAGCATCAGGATAAGACTCAGATATAGTAGAGAACTTAAAATGACCAGACAAGAAATTTGAAATGTGATTAATATGCTAAGGGCTCTAATAGAAAAAGTGAACAACATGCAAGAATATGCAAGAACAGATGGGAAATGCAGGTAAATGGAAACTCTAAGAAAGGATTGGAAGGAAATAGTAGAAATAATAATAAAAAAAAAACTGAAATCCAAATGAAGAATGCCTTTCATGGGCTCAGACTCATCATCAAACTGGACATGGCCAAGGAAAGAACAGTGAGACTGAAGATAGGTCAATAGAAAGCTCCCAAACTATAAGACAAAGAGAAAAAAAAGGATGAAAAAAAATGGAACAGAAAAAAAATGGAACAGAATATCCAAGAACTATGATACAATTACAAAAGGTATATAACACATACATTTTTGGAATACCAAAAGGAAAAGAGAAAGAGAAAGGAATAAAATAGATATTTGAAATAATACTAAGAATTTTCCAAAATCTAATGGCTATCAAATCATATAACCAAGAATCTTAAAGAACACCAAGCAGAATAAATACCTCCAAACAGTCTACACCTGGGCAATTCAAACTACAGAAAATGAAAGACAAAGAGAAAATCTTGAAAAATACCGAGCAGAGAGGAAACCTCACTTATAGGGAAGCATAAATAAAAATTGCATCAGACTTCTCTTTAGAAATCGTGCAAGTCAGAGAGTGGAGTGAAATATTTAAGTGTTGAAAGAAAAAAAAGTTAACTTAGAAATCTGCATCCTGCAAAAGTATCCTTCAAACATGTAGGAGAAATAAGACTCTTAAGTAAAAATTGAGGTACTCTGTTGCTAGTAAACCTGCCTTGTAATCTATATTGAATGGGCTTCTTCAAAGAGAAGGGAAATAATATAGATGAAAAGCTCAGACTACATAGTGGACAAGAGTTGAAAAAGTAATAAATAAAAGTAAAAGAAAGAATTTGATTTTTTTTGTATTTTAACTGAAATTTGTTAAAAAAATTATTAGCTAAAATTTGTTCAAAATATTATTAGCAACATCTTATAGAGGGATTACAGTTTATAGATTGGTGAGATGAATGATAGCAATGCAATTAGGGAGGGGAGAGACGGACTACTTTATTGTACTTGCACTCTACATGAAGCAGTATAATGTTATTTGAAAGTGGATTTACATTAACTGTAAATATATATCACAAACTGCGCAACCACGAACATTTTAAAAACAGAAGTCTAATGGACAAAGAGAAGAGAAAAACTGGAATTGTATAAAATGCTCAGTTAAAAATCTGAAAAGGCAGTAAGAGTCAAGGAAAAAAGAAAAAGGAAAGAAAATGTATGAAAGAAATTTTTAGAATAGTTGGAAAAATATGTATATGGGCTGGGTACTAGAGAATAATAAGGAATTATGTCACTTCTTACATGTGACATGGTATTGTGGTTACATAAGAATAAGGCCTTATTCTGAGAAGATACATGGCGATGTATTTAGGAATGAAATGCCATCCTGATGTCTGGAACTCACTCTCAAATGATTCACGTGTGTGTGTGTGTGTGTGTGTGTGTGTGTATTTATGCACAAAAAAAGAGATAAAGAAAATTAGGAGATTCCAATAATTGTGGAATCTAGGTGATGGTTACATAGCCGTTAGTGTACAGTTCCTTCAACTTTTCTGTATGTTCAAAAATGAGTAAAAATCATTTAATAGGGCAGCCTGGGTGGCTCAGTGGTTTAGCGCCGCCTTCAGTCCAGGGCATGATCCTGGAGACCTGGGATCTAGTCCCATGTCAGGCTCCTTGCATGGAGCCTGCTTCTCCCTCTGCCTGTGTCTCTGCCTGTCTCTCTCTCTCTCTCTCTCTCTTTCTATCTGTCTCTCATGAATAAATAAAATATTTTTTTAAAAAATCGTTTAATAAATGAAAAAAATAAATGAATGGATTAATTAATACCAATATAGACCTCTTGCATTTGTTTTAGAACAGGCTTTACAGCAAAGATCTTGATAAAAATCCACATTTTAACTTTTATGATATCTTTGAGGAATCTCAAGGCAGAGGATTTATTGTTGATGAGCTTGATGAATTCTACCCTTCAAATTTACAAATAACAAGATCTTTTGTGTGTGATGCTGCTGCTTAGTTTTACTCTAATTTTCAGAGAAATTGTTTTGGGCCACAAGAGATTATCAAATCATTGGCTACAGGTCACTTAAACCCACAAATCACAAGTTGTGCAATTTTTATTTTACTTCCTAAGTAATATAATTGTATAATGAGAAGTAATCTGAGGTTTATAGGAATTGCAGGAAATAAAATTAGTAGCATGTGAAATTAAAAATGAGCTAATAAACACATTTTGCTAAATTTACAATTATATCATGCTACTCCTCATGGAAAAACTTACTGCCTCTTGAGTCAATTGCCTTGTTATTCGAAATATGCCTTGCAATTCTATAGCACATTCTTACCATGATTAAAAGACCAGTAACAGCATTATCATGAATTGTGTTATGTAATTAGGCATGACACATTAATATATGGCTAATAAAACTGCAAGACCATTATAAACATCTATCTTTCTACTTTAAATTCTTTATACTAGTATCATAACCACAAGATAAAAAATAATTATAGCAATTTGAAGTGAACATCTGCTAGTTAAAGGATCATAGTATCTGTTACCAACTATTATGTGTAAGAGGTCAAAAAAATCTGAAGGGCAGTAATTCAATCTAACAATGAATTGAAATCTTCATTTAGCTTTTCGCTTTCCCATCATCTTTCAAAAGAAATATACTTGCATGTATTCTTTGTGTATATGCTACTCAATTAAAATGGATTATGTGAGGAATTTCTCTGAACAGCATGACCCTAAACCAAAAGGAATTATCTTTTAAGAGAAAAAAAAGTTCTCAGTAAGTAGAAATTCAGAAATATGAATGTAATGTTGTTCAGGAAAAAGAAAATTGTTTTCCAGCTTTGGTGGAATAGGAGTGTGGCAGTACATCAAATACCCTGCTTAAGGAAGAGCTAAATCATGTTTTTGTTTTATAACATACAGCACATCAACTTCCAATACTTAATGGGATTCATTTTAACAAGTACTTACATGCTAAGATTTGGAGTGATATAAAAACGACTAAAATTGGTTGCTTACTCTAAAATAAGTCTAATCCAATTAGGATAATAGATCAGCACGTAACTGTAAAGCAAAACAAGTACGGAATAGAAGAAAAAGCCAACTTGTCACAGTAGACCAGAGAACAACCTCTTTATTTGGGAAACCAGGGAATCCTTCATGGAGGAAATGGCATTTGATCTATGTCTTGAAGTAAAAAAGGGATATTGATTGGGACATCTGGGAGGCTCAGTGGTTGAGTGTCTGTCTTCAGCTCAGGGCGTGTTCCTGGAGTCCTAGGATCGAGTCCCACATTGGGCTTCCTGCATACAGTGGGTTTCTCTCTCTGCCTATGTCTCTGCCTCTCTCTGTGTGTGTGTCTCTCATGAATGAATAAATAAAATCTTTAAGAAAAAGGGGATATTGAAAACTGTATAAGAAAAGGATGGCTTATTTGGACTTTTAACTGGTATAAATTGTAGGACAGGTAAGAAATGAGAGTGAAAATTAGTTTGAGGCCAATTATAGGAAGTCTTGACTTTGGGAGTGAAGAGATTGGACCGGAGTATTGTGTCAATGGAGAAACTTTCTGAGGAGGGTTGTGACTAACACCCATATTTTTGGATTCTAACTCCAGTAGGTAATGAACTAGGTGATGAACTAGAGTAGGCTGGAAGCAGGGACATTAGTTAGGGGACTGTTTGAACAACCCTGGTGAAAATGATGAGAGAGAAAAGGGAAGACGTAGTCATAGAAACATCCAGAAGATACAACTGATGAACTCAGGTCAGACTAGAGGGAAAGGGAAAAAGAAAAGATGTCAGATTAAAGACAACTCAGGGTTTGGAGTGGTTGAAATCTTGTGCTGAAATGGAGCAGAGATCTGAGAACAAAGAACTGAGCTTTATGAATTCATACTGCAACCATCACCTCCAAATCTAGTTTGTATGTAACTTAGGGATCAGTGGTCAATAAATAAAAGGCACTCCTGATGCTCTAGGCTGTCTTCTCTTAGGTGTCTTTTGTTCTTACTTCCAAAGTTATGAGTGACAAAAAGTGAAGCTGGTCTACAAAATTACTATTGCATGGGACAATTTTTTCCACCTCCCAAACACAGACTGACAGAACCCACCAGCATCCTAACTATAAAACAATGCAGGAAGATTCTGACGTCTCACACATTCCTGCCCCTAGGGATTTGCCTCTGCAATGCCCTCTGTCTGGGACACCAGCAGGAACACCTAGCTCTCTCCTTACTCCATTTAAATGCCTTCTATCAGGGCCTTCTGCAGCCAGCTGAATTAGCAGTGGTCCCCCCACCCATGGTACTCTGCATCCTGTGACTCAACTACACAGTGCTTCATAGTACCCCTCAACACTGATCTTGACACTATAGACTACTCAACATGGATGCATTTGATCTGTGTCTGTTGTCTCCTGGTAGGAAAAAAACAAAAAAATGTTCCATGAGAGTAGGGCTCTGGGTTTGGTCTACAACTACTACATCTTCAGCTTCTAGAATGGTACCCATTATGCAGGAGGTTCTGCATAAAAATTAATTGAATGAACGTTGCTTTTATTTTGACGTTGGAGCTATCAGACATCCTAGTATCAAGAGTTCTCAAGATGATTAATTACCACATGTGCAATTCTCGATCAACTGCACATATCATAAGGCAACTATGTTTATTTTTATTTACTCAATTTAGATACAATTATTTTACACACGCTATACTACTAGTTTACTCCAAGAGACTCCTGATTTGACAGTTGCCTGGCATTATAGCAGGGGTTCTCAGACCTGAGCATGCTTCAAAATCACTTGTTGAAGCAAATCATTGGCCTCAGTCCTAGAGATTATGATTCAGTGAGTCTGGGCTGGGTCCAACAAGCTCCTGGGTGATGTAGATTTTGCTGGCCAAGGGTCCACACTTTAAAAATGACTGTATTACCAACTATAACATAATTTCAGTAGAAGCATGAGAGAAGTCTACAAAAACCAAGGAGTCGAGATGTTTCTGTGTCCTGGTAATGGAAGAGTGGGTCCCCAGGAGAAGAGATCACTGCTTATCTGTTTGCAATGCTTGAAGCTTTCTAACCTACTTTAAAAATACCTCGAAAGCCTTTTTGCTTTCCTAATTGGATTAAAATGTTACACTTCATTTCATTTGGTTGCATTATACTTCTCAAAAGAACTAAATTCATATTAAAGAGCATTGAGGATGTAATAAACAATGAAAGTCATTGTTAGAAGGAGAAGGCCTCGTATGACTTCCAGTTACTATCAAGATGAGGACAACATCAAAGCCTATTAGATGTCTTCGTGCAATTATGCGTTGAGAATTAATGTCATCTCTTGAACCCTTGTTGATTTCTGATCTAAGACCATACAGATTTTAATAAATAAAGACCAATACAATAGAAAATAGAGACCAATACAATAGAAAAATCACATTATTTATTGCACAAACCAGGGTACTTTGAAGAGAATGGGTGCTATTAATTTCACTGGGTTCACAGCTATCAAACAGGACTATGGCAGGGGTACGATCATCCTAAATATGTAAGGAAATTGTACAAAATGAAAATTGGATTATAAAAATTAATTTGTTGTGTATGGCTGGTTTTTATTTGATCAATCTGAAGGATTTCTGGAATTCATTTACAGTTGCTATGCAAGACATTCAGAAAGTCTTCTCTTCTATTCTCACACCCTGCAAATCTTCAGATGTGTGCACAAGTTGCAGCTTTCCACTGGTGTATGCATATAATCATAGTGCAACAGAAAGAACTTTGAATTTAAACAAAACACAGTTTACATCCCAGCTCTGCTGTATGGCCTTGGACCTCTCTTCCACCCTTGTTTCCTTAAGGGTTAATGAGGACAATGATACCTATACCACAGAATTACCTGTGTTGACAGCATGAATCCCCTAGATCTATGGCTAGCTAAACACCCTGCTTAGTAAGCATTCATTTCTTTTTTTCCCGAAATATATATAAGGCAAAAATTTAATCTTGCTATCCTAAGTATGAGATTTCAACTATGCCTCTCAGAATATTTGAGCACAAGGAATTGAAATGGAGAGGGCATCATTTAGAAAGTAACTTATGAGGAAACCTCAAATTTGCTATTGAAACAGCTGCGGTATTTACAATATGAGATTTTATAAAAGGAGAATGTAAGATTTTTAAAAATCAAAACCTATGTTTTATTGAAGTGTAATTAGCATACAATGTTATATTAGTTTTAGGTGTACAAGAATTCTATACATTACTCAGTGGTCGCAATAGCAAGGTATAAGCTTTTAAATCTTCATCACAGGCAACATGGGTTTATAAGTGATAAGAAATACTAATACAAATCAATATATGGTTTGTGGAGTTTCTAGATACATTTCAAAGAAAATGAAGAGAATCTATCAATGTGAAGGGCATCATTTAGAGGCCAAAGAGCCATAGTGTGGTAAGCAGGTCACCCACAGTATCATCTAACATAAACTAGTTTTACTTTTTACACCTTCTTTTTTTTTCAAAGATTTTATTTATTTATTTGACATACACAGAGAGAAAGAGAGAGAGCACAAGGAAGAGGAGCAGCGGGGGGGGGGGGGGGGGGGGGGGGGGGAGCAGCAGACTCCTCATCGAGCAGGGAGCCTGACATGAGGCTCAATCCCAAGACCCCAGGATCATCACTTGAGCCAAAGGCAGATGCTCAATGGGCTGAGCTACCCAGGTACCCCTGCACCTCCTTTATTCCATTCTCCTCTTGACACACAGATTCTGTAAAATCACCAAACTAATTTTAAAGTGGCTCTTCAGGATGCCTGGGTGGCTCAGCGGTTGAGCATCTGCCTTTGGCTCAGGGCGTGATCCCAGGATCCAGGATCGAGTCCCACATTGGGCTCCTGTGGGAAGCCTGCTTCTCCCTCTGCCTCTGTCTCTGCCTCTGTATGTGTGTCTCTCATGAATAAATAAATAAAATCTTTAAAAAAATAAAGTGGGGAGGAGGGGACAAGATGGCAGAAGAGTAGAGTCCCCAAGTCACCTGTCCCTAACAAAATACCTAGATAACTTTCAAATCATCCTGAAAACCTACGAATTCGGCCTGAGATTTAAAGAGAGAACAGCTGGAATGCTACAGTGAGAAGAGTTCGTGCTTCTATCAAGGTAGGAAGACGAGGGGAAAAAAAATAAAAGGCATAAAAGAAATAAAAGGCATCCAAGGGGGAGGGACCCCGCGAGGAGCCAGGCTAAGGCCGGGGCAAGCGCCCCCAGGACAGGAGAGCCTTGTGGGGAGAAGCAGGAGCTGCACCAATCTTCCCGGGCAGAAAGGCGCCCACAGGGAGTTGGAGCAGGATCCCAGGAGGGGCGGGGATGCCCTCAGGCTCCCTGGGACACTAACAGACACCTGCCCCCCGGGGAGAGTGGCCACACCCCGCGGCTGAGCTCCCTAAAGGGCTGCAGCGCGTCCCGCGGGGCCTGGGAGCAGCTGGGAGGCGGCTCGGGCGGAGGCTCCGCCGGAGGGGGCTGCGCGGCCCTGGGAGCGCAAATCCAGCAGCGCAGGCCCCAGAGCCCAGGGCGCCGGGGACACAGCCCAGGATCCGGCCTCCCCCCGGGACAGGTGGAGGCCGGGAGCGCACAGGACAGCAAGGCCGCTCCTGCCTCCCGGCGCCCCGAGCTGTGCAGATCCCTGGCTCCGCCCCCGGAGCATCCAGGCCTTTGCGGACTGGGAGCTGTGGGAGTTACTGCGGGAGCTGACTCCAGGGCTGGGGAGCTGGCCGCTGCCACTGTGGTTGTTCCTCGTGGGGCCTCACAGGATAAACAACCCCCACTGAGCCTCACAGTGGCCTCACAGGATAAAGAGGATAAACAACTTTCACTGAGCAGTGCACCTGGCAAGGGGCTGGGCAGCTCCCCCAGGTGCACACACCTGATAATCAGCACAGCAGGCCCCTCCCCCAGAAGACCAGCTAGAAGGACAGGGAAAAGCAAGTTACTGACCAAGCAGCACTGGAAAGTTCCAGGGGAAGTCGAGGGATTTACAGTACATAGAATCAGAGGATACTCCCCCTTGTTTTTTGTTCTCTGTCCCCCCCCCTTTTTTTCTTCTTTTTTTTTCTTCCTTTTTTTTGTCTTTTCTTTTTTCTCTTCTCTCTTTTTCTCATTTTCACAATAGAACTTGTTTTTGGCCACTCTGCACTGAGCAAAATGACTAGAAGGAAAAACTCACCTCAAAAGAAAGAATCAGAAACAGTCCTCTCTCCCACAGAGTTACAAAATTTGGATTACAATTCAATGTCAGAAAGCCAATTCAGAAGCACAATTATAAAGCTACTGGTGGCTCTAGAAAAAAGCATAAAGGACTCAATAGACTTCATGACTGCAGAATTCAGATCTAATATGGCAGAAATTAAAAATCAATTAAATGAGATGCAAACCAAACTAGAAGTCCTAACGACCAGGGTTAATGAGGAAGAAGAACTAGTGAGTGACACAGAAGATAAGTTGATGGCAAAGAGGGAAACTGAGGAAAAAAGAGAAAAACAATTAAAAGATCATGAGGATAGGTTAAGGTAAATAAATGACAGCCTCAGAAAGAAAAATCTATGTTTAATTGGGGTTCCAGAGGTCCGGAATATGCATTTGAACAAATCATAGCTGAAAACTTTCCTACTCAGGGAAGAGAAACAGGCATTCAGATCCAGGAAATAGAGAGATCCCCTCCTTAAAATCAGTAAAAACCGCTCAACATCTCAACATTTAATAGTGAAGCTTGCAAATTCCAAAGATAAAGAGAAAATCCTTAAAGCAGCAAGAGACAGGAAATCTCTAACTTTTATGGGGAGAAATACAAGATTAACAGCAGACCTCTCCATAGAGACCTGGCAGGCCAGAAAGGGCTGGCAGGATATATTCAGGGTCCTAAATGAGAAGAGCATGCAGCCAAGAATACTTTATCCAGCAAGGCTCTCATTCAGAATAGAAGGTGAGATAAAGAGCTTCCAAGATAGGCAGAAACTGAAAGAATATGTGACCACCAAACCAGTTCTCCAAGAAATACTAAGGGGAACTCTGTAAAAGAAAGAGGAAGTCCAAGGGAACAATCCACAAAAACAGGGACTATTCAGGTATCATGATGACACTAAATTCATATCTTTCAATAATAACTCTGAAGGTGAATGGGCTTAATGACCCCATCAAAAGGCGCACGGTTTCAGACTGGATAAAAAAGCAAGACCCATCTATTTGCTGTCTACAAGAGACTCATTTTAGACTTCAGGACACCTCCAGCCTGAAAATGAAAGGGCGGAGAACCATTTTCATTCAAACGGTCCTCAAAAGAAAGCTGGGGTAGCAATTTTCATATCAGATAAATTAAAGTTTATCCCAAAGACTGTAGTAAGAGATGAAGAGGGACACTATATCATACTTAAAGGATCTATCCAACAAGAGGACCTAACAATCATAAATGTTTATGCCCTGAAGGTGGGAGCTGCCAAGTATATCAATCAATTAATAACCAAAGTTAAGACATACTTAGTTAATAATACACTTATACTTGGTGACTTGAATGTAGCACTTTCTACAATCAACAGGTATTCTAAGCACAACATCTCCAAAGAAACAAGAGCTTTAAATGATACACTGGACCAGATAGGTTTCACAGATATTCACAGAACTTTACATCCAAACTCAACTGAATACACATTCTTCTCAAGTGCACATGGAACTTTCTCCAGAATAGACCACATACTGGGTCATAAATCAGGTCTCAACTGATACCAAAAGATTGGGATCCTCCCCTGCATATTTCCAGACCATAATGCTTTGAAATTAGAACTAAATCACAAGAAGAAGTTTGGAAGGATTTCAAACACATGGAGGTTAAGGACCATCCTGCTAAAAGATGAAAGGGTCAACCAGGAAATTAGAGAAGAATTAAAAAGATTCATGGAAACTAATGAGAATGAAGATACAACTGTTCAAAATCTTTGGGATACAGCAAAAGCAGTCCTGAGGGGGAAATACATCACAATACAAGCAGCCATCCAAAAACTGGAAAGAACTCGAATACAAAAGCTAACCTTGCACCTAAAGGAGCTGGAGAAAAAAATAGCAAATAGATCCTACACCCAGCAGAAGAAGAGAGTTAATAAAGATTCAAGCAGAACTCAATGAAATAGAGACCAGAAGAATTGTGGAACAGATCAACAAAACCAGGAGTTGGTTCTTTGAAAGAATTAATAAGATAGATAAACCATTAGCCAGCCTTATTAAGAAGAAGAGAGAAAAGACTCAAATTAATAAAATCATGAATGAGAAAGGAGAAATCACCACCAACACCAAGGAAATAAAAACAATTTTTTTTTTAATTTTTAAAGACTTTATTTATTCATGAGAGGAGAGAGGGAGAGAGAGAGACAGAGAGGCAGAGATAGAGGGAGAAGCAGGCTCCATGCAAGGAGCCCGATGCGGGACTTGATCTCGGGTCTTCAAGATCACACCCTGGGCTGACGGTGGCACTAAACCGCGGAGCCACCTGGGCTGCCCGAAATACAAACAATTTTAAAAACATATTATGAGCAGGTATATGCCAATAAATTAGGCAATCTAGAAGAAATGGACACATTTCTGGAAAACCACAACTTAACAAAACTGGAACAGGAAGAAATAGAAAACCTGAACAGGCCAATAACCAGGGAGGCAATTGAAGAAGTCATCAAAAACCTCCCAAGACACGAAAGTCCAGGCCCAGATGGCTTCCCAAGGGAATTCTATCAGACGTTTAAAGAAGAAACCGTACCTATTCTACTAAAGCTGTTCGGAAAGATAGAAAGGGACAGAACACTTCCAAACTCATTCTATGAGGCCAGCATCACCTTAATTCCAAAACCAGACAAAGACCCCACCAAAAAGGAGAATTATAGACCAATATCCCTGATGAACACAGATGCAAAAATTCTCAACAAGATACTAGCCAATAGGATCCAACAATACATTAAGAAGATTATTCACCATAACCAAGTGGGATTTATCCCCAGGATGCAAGGCTGGTTCAACACTCGTAAATCAATGTGATTGATCATATCAGCAAGAGAAAAAACAAGAACCATATGATCCTCTCAATAGATGCAGAGAAAGCATTTGACAAAATACAGCATCTGTCCTGATCAAAACTCTTCAGAGTGTAGGGATAGAGGGAACATTCCTCAGCGTCTTAAAAGCCATCTACGAAAAGCCCACAGCAAATATCATTCTCAATGGGGAAACACTGGGAGCCTTTCCCCTAAGATTGGGAATAAGACAGGGATGTCCACCCTTACCACTGCTATTCAACATAGTACTGGAAGTCCTAGCCTCAGCAATCAGACAACAAAAAGAAATAAAAGGCATTCAAATTGGCAAAGAAGAAGTCAAACTCTCCCTCTTTGCAGATGACATGATAGTATACATAGAAAACCCAAAAGACTCCCCCCAAGATTGCTAGAACTCATAAAGCAATTTGGCAGTGTGGCAGGGTACAAAATCAATGCTCAGAAGTCAGTGGCATTTCTATACACCAACAATGAGACTGAAGAAAGAGAAATTAAGGAGTCAATCCCATTTACAATTGCATCCAAAGCATAAGATACCTAGGAATAAACCACTGGAAAAAAGTCTCTTCAATAAATGGTGCTGGGAAAATTGGACATCCACATGCAGAAGAATGAAACTAGACCATTCTCTTACACAATACACAAAGATAAATTCAAAATGGATGAAAGATCTAAATGTGAGACAAGATTCCATCAAAATCTTAGAGGAGAACACAGGCAACACCCTTTTTGAACTCGGCCACAGGAACTTCTTGAAAGATACATCCATGAAGGAAAGAGAAACAAAAGCAAAACTGAACTATTGGGACTTCATCAAGATAAGAAGCTTTTGCACAGCAAAAGAAACAGTCAACAAAACTCAAAGACAACCTACAGAATGGGAGAAGATATTTGCAAATGATGTATCAGATAAAGGGCTAGTTTCCAAGATCTATAAAGAACTTATTAAACTCAACAGCAAAGAAACAAACAATCCAATCATGAAATGAGCAAAAGACATGAACAGAAATCTCACAGAGGAAGACATAGACATGGCCAACACGCACATGAGAAAATGCTCCGCATCACTGGCCATCAGGGAAATACAAATCAAAACCACAATGAGATACCACCTCACACCAGTGAGAATGGAGAAAATTAAGGCAGGAAACAACAAATGTTGGAGAGGATGTGGAGAAAGGGGAATCCTCTTGCACTGTTGGTGGGAATGTGAACTGGTGCAGCCACTCTGGAAAACTGTGTGGAGGTTCCCCAAAGAGTTAAAAATAGACCTGCCCTACGACCCAGCACTTGCCCTGCTGGAGATTTATCCCAAAGATACAGATGCAGTGAAACGCCGGGACACCTGCACCCCGATGTTTCTAGCAGCAATGTCCACAATAGCCAAACTGTGGAAGGAGCCTCGGTGTCCATCGAAAGATGAATGGATGAAGAAGATGTGGTCTATGTATACAATGGAATATTCCTCAGCCATTAGAAATGACAAATACACACCATTTGCTTCGAAATGGATGGAACTGGAGTGTATTATGCTGAGTGAAATAAGTCAATCAGAGAAGGACAAACATTATATGGTCTCATTCATTTGGGGAATATAAAAAATAGCGAAAGGGAATAAAGGGGAAAGGAGAAAAAATGAGTGGGAAATATCAGAAAGGGAGACAGAACATGAGAGACTCCTAACTCTGGGAAACGAACTAGGGGTGGTAGCAGGGGAGGTGGGCGGGGGGTGGGGGTGACTGGGTGATGGGCCCTGAGGGGGCACTTGATGGGATGTGCACTGGGTGTTATGCTATATGTTGGCAAATTGAACTCCAATAAAAAATTAAATTAAAATTAAAAAATTAAAAAAATAATAAATAAATAAAGTGGCTCTTCTTAGAGGAAGCACCTGCCTGCCAAAGGAGTTGGGAGAACAACAGAATTCGTTAATGGGTGGTGCTTGGTAAGTGGGACAATCTTTCTTCTCATTCCAGGATCTTTGCCCCAAGTTCCATATCTCTGGGCTTCCATCAGAATTCCAAACTACATAGCCAATTCTTCCTCATGCATTATCCTCAGTCACATAGAATTTTAAAGTGCCAGACCTGAAAGCACCTAACAAGTAAACTAACCCAAGATTCTAACTTTATAGATGAAGAAAACCAGCCCAGAGATGTGCAGTAACTTATCCAAAATAATATAAATGATAAGTAAAGTGCTAGGCCTGGAAGCCCATATCTGTGTCTTTTCAGTGGATCACACTCCCTCTCCACGTTAGCCATTAAAGACCAACTCAAAGGGGGTCACTCAAATGGTCCTTGGATTTAATAAAAGTCACTCTTAAATGACTTAGACTTCCAACAATAAGGAATTTGCTAAATAAATTATGTAAAACATATATGCTAAACCAGTTGACCCATAAAAAATTATATTCTAGACTATTTCACAGCATGTGAAGATGTTAATGATATCTTGTTTAAAAATCAGGTTACAATAGGTGGTTATGTTTTGCTGTAAATATTTGTAAATATAAAAGAGAGAGTATGGGAGGTTATATACCAAAATACTAACAACCATTAACTCTAGGTGTTCATACTGCAGGTAAATTTTTAGTTTGCTATGATTTCCATATGATCTTCAAAAGTGTGTGTTATTTTTATAACTATGAGAGAGGAAATAACAGTTGGATGGCAAGTAAGTATTTCTGCAAGTAAATATTCTGAGCCTTTTCTGATCCTTTGTTCTTGGCTTTCTCCCTTTTTCCTTGACACTGATATCTCCCCAGATTTTTATCCCTGAATCCCCTGATAAGTGTTTTCCATGTTTCTGAATACAAAATGCAAACGCTTATACTGACCATCAGCTTAGCCGCATACACCTCTGACCTCAGAGGAGCACAGTGTTCCATTATGTATCCTTATAATCTGACTGCGCCAGAACATTTCAGTGGAAGTGTCATACACAACTGAAACTATGAGCGCGTGTAGCTAGGGCTGAAGATGAAGGCTGCTGGTAGGTCACCAATGTGCAGAGAATAGCAAAAGCCAAGGAATTCTTAGAGGGCCAAGAGACTAGAACACATATTCAAGGCTGGAATTTAGGAAGAGAGCCATCATTTGGGGATGGGATTAAAATTGAATCAGGAAACAAAGAGAAAAACCAGCAAAAAGTGTACTTATGAGAACCAAGAAGAAAGATCATCAGTACTTAAGGCTGCTTATTTACATATAGTAGCAGAATCAAGACAATTAAAAAATAAGTTGAAAACAGTTAAAAGGAATGATGGCCAAAACACTGTTTTGATCATTTAAGAACATATAAGAGAAATTCCAGGGATAAGGACACACTGAAAAATTTCCATGTGTTGTCTTTATGATTACAAATGGGGCTCTTCACCCTCAATGTAATACCTGATTCCAGAAGAAGGATAAAATCCAAGAAAGAAATTCTGTCTTTCATGGATGTTCATCAAGGAAGCCTTTGACAGGAAAAGTAGTAAGCATTAAGCTCAAAGAGTCATTTGGAAACCTGTCTGTTGGATTATGGATATTCCAAGGCCAGAAATTTCATTGTAGAGATCAGTCCTAAGGATAACGGGAGACTATGGAAATACAATGATAGGCTAAGAACATTCATAGTTTGAGACCACAGACCACAATGTAAGCTTTGTTACATCAAAGATGTCATAACCAAGTGGCTGTTTTTCATTGCAAAAGTTGGCTTTCTTGTGTTAATATGATAATAGGGACACCTGGAAACAGTAACAATTAGAACATAGAAAACACCCTAGTTTCTAAGAAATACTTGAAGGAACAAGACATGACTTTTCTTGTGCCAGCTTTCTTCTGTTTCAAAAATGTCAACTGCTAGCTGAGACCAGTGGATTTGTTAAATGTTTCTAATGCACATGTGCAGAGCCAAAATATACATTACACTCAACAAAGAAACTGAAGTCACCATCACTACTAGTGACCAAGTGGAGAACAGAGCTCAGCCTTTCAACTCACTGCCTGGTGCTTTTGTTGTCCCAGTGTCTCCTTTGATTCGTTGTTTCTCTCCCTAGAGAGTTCACTGTGTGTTACCCAACTGACAGAATAGTGCCAACTTGAATCAAGCACACTGAGTCTCAGACTTCATCAGGGAATTTGTAGGCCTTGCTTCTGGCATTATTTGAGTAAAGGTGTCTGTGAAATGTATTTGCTTATCAAGTTAGAAGATAAAGCATCCAGTGTCTTCAGCAAGGGGAAAGGGATTATACTTGGAAAGGAACTAGGTCTATTCCAGACATTTTCTAGGAGTCTAGTTATGCTTCGGGAGAGAAAAGAGATGAGTCACTTCAGACTGTTATGTTTATGTGATTCAACACAGGAGTCAAACATAATTGTTCCATCAGATCAGATATGGATATGTCAAGTGTGCCAATGTACAGACTAAGTCCTCGCATTTACAGATGCTTGACCTGGAATCTCCTTTCAGAAGCAGTGACCCTTTGGCCAAAGCATCCCCTAATTTCCATCTGAAGGCCTGTCAACTTTAGCAGTGTTCTCCCTCCTTGACAAAGTATCTATCTGTATTCATGGCCCTCCCTGAATTGATTAACCTCATTAACTCAGGACTTGAGGTTGTCTCAGCCCTCAGTAACAATCTTGGCTGATTTGCCTTTGGAGAAACCAGCATTTATATGGACGCATCAATTCCTTTCCAAAGAAGATACTGCATTAGAACATCAGGCAGTGAATGATGTTTTGGCTTTTGGACATTTGATTTCATTTATTCCTGGGATTTATTCTAAGGAAGCAATCCAAAATTTAATGCAAATTGGGCATGTTTTGCTTTACAATCTATTTTCCACAGAGAGGACTTCTTTTTAGTTCTTATATCCATTTTGGGACTCTGTTATAAAAATCTCCACATAGATACATAATCAGGTGCAAAGAAGCTTAAGAAATGATGATTTTGCTTTTGAATTACAGAATTCTCTATGCAAATAGTAGCTTTTAAACTCACACAGAGCTTTCTCTGTTTAATGCCGACACCATACAAAATATCTTAATGTGGCCTAAACTTCAAGATTTTTTTCTTATCATCTTTTTCTTTATACATAGCAGGAACACTATCAGCCTCCCAATCTTTCCAATATGCTGTGTGCATGTTTTTTCTGATTGGTTTTTGAAGGACAGTACACATCAATACATGCTCTATCCAGGTGATGTGGGTAAAGACAATATTTACAAAGATGACTCCTACCTAAGAATTCCAAAGCCGCTAGAAAAGGTCATTAGGTGGCACACCTTTGCCATAGCTTCTCATCACTAACCAAACTTGAAAAGTTGTGAATTATTATCTTAAAAGCTAATAAAATGCATTATGCAAATATAGCATATGAGACAAATGTCAATCTTTCTTAAGAGATTATTCTTGCTATGACTGTAATCAATTTGAAGGAATGCATCAATTTTTATCTCTCAAAGTTTTAGATAAAACCTTTGCATACTAAAGCCACCATTATAATCACCTAGAAGATAAATGGTAGCCTGTTCCTGAAATTGCAATTCTATTGGATTTTTGTATTATATTTGTAAAAATTACACTCTTGTTATGTATAAATTATAAATTAGCTAAAACATGCCTCTCCAATTGTCCGTCTACCCTCAACTTACTGATACCCAATGAGTAAGTACAAGGTACAAGTCCTTAGTGCTAAGAGAGGTTCTAGAAAAAAATGAGACATATTCCGCCAACAGAATTGGGGAAAATGCAATGAGGGAAGCAGAGGAAAGTGCACACAGAATTCTCTGTACTATCTTTGTAACTTTTAGGTAACTCTGAACTTATTTCCTAATAAAGAGTTTATCAAAAAAATCCTATTGGAGGGATAAAATACTGGTTTTCCCCACTATTCAGAAGTAGAGTGTTCCCATGAAACCTTTCATAAGCTGAAACATTATAAAGTGAAGAAGCAATTACCATTTTGTAAAAGCAAAAATCCTCTTTGGATTTCTTTTGGTGAGCCAAAACAGGTATTAATGTAGGTCTTTCATAAAAGTGAAGCGGCATAACATGAACTTTCAAAAAGAAAGGTATTATATGCAATTACAAAAAGATAGGGACAGAAAGACAGCTGAGGAAGGTTAATAGAAGGTGACTCTACCTAACTGATTAATCAATTACATTGGCAGTGGGTGCTGGCAAAGCTTGGCGCAGGTCAGCCAGTGAAGCACATGGTAGATTTTTATTATTAGATTATTAGATTATTTTATTATTAGACTTTAGTAGTAACTTTTTATTTGGGAATAAGTTCAGCTTTACAGAAAGGTTTCAAAACTTCACCATGTGAGGGCATCTATTTTCAATTCATTATAATTGTGTCATGGAACTCTGAAAGAAAATCAGTTTTACTAACCACAAGTTATAAACATTTTATAGAAGTTCTCCACCTTTTCTAAAAGGTGGTTTCCCCCTTATTTTACCTAAGTGCAGAAACAAACAAACCAAAAGTAGCCACACTGAATTTTGCAATTTATAGAACTTCTAATATCTGAAATCAGCCCAAATAAACCATCAAAAGCCTTGGAAAATACCAAGATCTGAAATATGAGTCACAAAATCTTACTTCTGCGAAGTGGACAAGTACCATTAGGTTAAATAGAAATTAATTTCCTAAAAAACTTAGGATACTTAAAGTGTTTTCAGCTATAATTCCCAGTGCAGCTATTTCAGCTAGCAAAACCTTTTCAATGTGTTTTAGAGGAAACAAAAAACAAGAAAGGAAGAAGGGTTCTCATGAATAAAGATGACCTCAGATTTCCCGCTCTCTGAGTCCCAAGATCGTCAAAACTGGCTACAATGTATAGGGTCAATGTATGTGTTCAAGTACTTCTGAGGCATTATTAATAAGTTTCACTTGGAGGCAAATGTGAAAAGCCATGAATGTGTTTATAATATAATATAGATGTAAGAAATAAGATGTAGATAAAGAAAAAAAAAAGACGTAGATAAGGATAGGTCAACTGTGAAGCTATGAGCATGTTTCTGAACTAGTAGTGAGTGAATAATAAGGCACCTATCATGGTTGGATGGTGACAGGTGAGTCCCAACACTGCTCTAATGTTATCCAACAGGTAGGGACATTCAATGGCTCAGTGACTTTATTTCTTTATCTATCAAACAGGGTTAATCAAACTCTTCCTATCAATCAAATTGTGCTGCAGTGAAATGCCAAAGAGTAGGCAGGTCACACTCTAAAGAGGTAAGACCTGGGAAATTGCCTATGATTTTTGTGATTCTTTTCATAATAATGACAGAAAGTTACTTATCTTTTACTCCTTATTTTTATATTCCAAGGATGTTATCCTCCAGGTAAAGTACCTGAGTTAATATAATAACAAGAAAGCTGTAATGATGTCCTATTGTAAAGTACCTGAGTTAATATAATAACAAGAAAGCTGTAATGATGTCCTATTGTACTTTTAATACCTCTCATTATCTGTTAGAATAAACTGGGGCAGAAGAAGAAAAAAGAAATCAGGGAATCAGGATATAAAACAATGAACACTGGATCCCACTTAGGATCAAGTTAGAGAAGAGACCAGACTACAAGTCACAAGTGAGTCATCCTATCTCACTGCATCTGTGCTCATAATTTATGTGGAAATTACCACAACAATAAAGAAATCAATTTTCTAGAAGTTTAGAACCCTCCAATTCCATTTTATGAGACAACACTCTTATGACCACCAAGAAAAAAATTATAAGAAAATCATATTACCAATTGTCATCTAATTGGTGTGTATGTGCTGGGTATGCACTAGTTTCTGGGGAGTCTAGTACAAATCTTTGATTAGTGAAAGCTATGGAATGGTCTTATGATCTATCTATCTTGAAAACATATTGATCCATTCCTCACAGCCCAAAGTTACTGAATTTCTTATTATTTCCCAAGGTAGGGAAGACCTCTTCAAATCACTCCATCATTTATTAAAATCATTTCTGGTGAATATCCATTTGATGAACAGGCCTAAGTGCTGAATGTGCACTTCCTGATTCTGCACTTCCCGAGGTATTATTTTTATTTTGACATTATATATGTCTTGCCATTAATCTGTGCATATTTTAGTAAAAACGCAGGAAAGTCCGCCATCTTACACTAGGGAAATACAACAATGCTGATGCTTACTCATATAAATGTTGCATTGCCTTTAGGTCACACACTAGCACAATAGACTGCCTTTCATTAGCAAGATGATTGACATATTTCTCAGCCCTTTCCATATGATTATTTGATTGGCCTATTGACCAAAGGAAATATGAATATGTAAATGTTAGTATTTGGTAGAATATGAACAAATGTTCTCTTGGATCGTTATGGAAACTCACCTATTTAATATAAATCAAATACATTTTCAGTAGAGAGATTTGAGACCAGTGAAACCGATATGCAATCACAACCTAATTCAGTTGTTGGGCAGAAAAGATGTAAAGTCATTTATCAGTTTTCTCTGTTCTAGGGTTTAATTTTACAAATTCTAGATCTATATTATGGTATCAATGAATATCAAATATATCCACTCTGATTTGCAGAAAACTAATTGGAAATTTAGACCAATTTGACTATTTGTTAGCTGTGAGGACAGAATTACCAAGAAAAAAAAGTCCTTCCTTAGCACAAAAGCCATATGTGTTCTTTGAAATAAAAGTGGAAAGGATAGATTAATGAGAAAAAAAAAACCATAGTTCCAGATATATTATATTTTTAACACCTTGTTGTAGATTCTTTCATACCTTTACCACATATACTTGTGGTTGTATAAGATCATACTGAATATTCTATTTTAACCCCCTTTTAATAATATATTGTAAGCATCTTTCCATGTAAACAACTTAGATGATAGATAGATGATAGATAGATGATAGATAGATAGATAGATAGATAGATAGATAGATAGATAGATAGAACATAATTTTTGTTGGCTAAAAAGCATTCTCTTCTATTGGTTAATTTTCTAGCCAATTTTCTATGGTCAATTAATTGAAGTTTATTTTGTATGAGTTTGATGTTCATGATTTTGTGTTTTCATGGGCATTGCTCTAGTTACATTGTATACATGTTCCAAATTATTTCTTTAGGATATGATTTTGGAAATAAAAACTGTGGTCCAAATAGATGTTCTTTTAAATATTTTTATAGAGATTCCAAAATCAACCTTCAAAAAGTTTCCACCAATTTACACATCTATCATCAGAATAAGATCTTTTAAAACTAGTTATAGCTTACTTTAAGATTCTAATACATTAATAATTTTAATAATAAAAGATTCAACTTGTTTATAATTAAATGTACTATTAACTGATTACCAGATTTGTAAGGGAAGTGATCTAAACAAATGCATACCCTGTCTTCTCTTTTCCTCTCCTTCCCCAAAACATATACTACAGTAAGATAAAGCCTATGAGTCAAGTTTTCCAAAGCCAGACAGAGGACACTGATCCTTTCCAATTCTTTACAGAAATGCTGCCAAAGTTGACCACAAAATTTGAAAATCTAAAAGTTTTTAAATTTTTAGTGATTAAAAAATATACCCAGAGTGAGAGGAAAGAGTCAAGAAGCTCTAAAATTAAGCAGCATAGAGTAGAGAAAAAAGGAGATGGTACGGCTGCTACCTCAGGGCCCTATTTAGTTACTTTCACACTTTAAATGAACCATCTCTTTTTACTAAATACATGGTTGAAATAGCATAACTCCTCACTTCAGTTTAGAAACAGAACATTCTCTCACAGTGAGTTCATATTATATAACAGGTTAGAAACAAAATAAAATTAATGTGAAGCCATTAAACCGAACAGTTAAAATGGAAGCGGATGGCACCAGGCATGAAGGCAGGGCCATTTCTACAAAGAGGGAAAGAGTCTTGAGGACAACTTCAGCCTGGTTCAGTCTACATTTCAGAGCACAGAGATGTACATATTTCACAGAACACAAATGGGTCTAATCAACAAGTGCTCTGCCCAGAATCTATTTCTTCTCAGGTGTAAACTTAGAGAAGAAAAGGAAAGTGTGTTTATGTTTTATAAACAAAGAGTTTAATTTGTTTATTTATTTATATAATAAGCATTTACTAAGCACTTTTTTATGTTTCCAGTGCAGAAAGAGAGCCTGAGGAAGCATCACATCTCAGTGTGTGGAAGAAGCAAGGCTTTAAAATTAACAACAACAATAACAACAACACAACAACAAAACTAAGTCCAAAACTTGGTTCTACCATTTACCAATCGTAATACTTGCATATGTTAACTTCTCTCAATTTCAACTTTCTCTGTGGCAAAATAACAATGATAATAACAATGCTTTCCTTGCAGAATTACTATATTATAGATAATGCATCCAGCACAGGGTAACAATAGTGAAAGGAAATAATGAGACAGCATATCAGAGTGACAACCACTTGCTGAATTTCCATCATCTGTGGGCAGGGATGAAGGATAAGAAAATGTGGAGAAAAGCATACTTAAGAAAATCAAAATGGGTTTTTGTTCTCTTAACATTGCATATATAAATCAGAATATGCTAAATTTAAGAAGCAAATATACTTAGATTAGGTTTTCTATTTTAATAACGTCATTCTTCATTTTCGTATATTATTTTGGTGATGTGCCCTTTACAAGAAGCTGAGAGTCCTATCTCCATGGGAACACGATTTAAAAACTTGAAGACGTCATCTTTATTACAGTGTATTCTTTGGAAATCATTTAGAATGGCATTATTATAAAAACATTTTATTAATTGCTTAATTGTTTGTTATATTTTCCTAAATACTATATGGAGAGAATTACTATGATAACATACCTTGATATTTCTTTCAAGGAGCATCCAGTTAGATTTACCTAACACATTAAAAAACCCTTACCTACAATCCACACTTATTCCTTCTTAGCTTCTCAATAACTAGGAGAGAGATGAGACTTAGATATGGTTGCCTCACACTGCATGAGTATTTAGCTTAGTCACAGAAATTAAAGACCAGCCCAAACAAACATGGGCAAGATTACTTCAGGATGCTTTTTAAAAGATGTTTTGCTCTCCAGATAGTGGGAATCATAAAACACTGTTTCTGGAAAGACCAGAGTAGTGCGAAGTCTTCAACTGCCTAGCTTTCAGAGCATTTTCGGAGGCAATATGACTGGGCACACTGATCCTATAAATACCCATCTCCAATTCACCATCTGCCAAGGAAATATATTTCCTGCACCTGAATTAAATGGAGAATAATCTCCCTAAAAGAAATGGATGTAGCAAATCATTTATCTTCATCTGTCGCTCACAATTTTGTTCATGAATGGTAATTCATGGCAATATATTTACTTTTTCTTGCCTCCAAAACCAAATATTGTTCGTAGAGATTTTTCTAGGTTTAGTTTAGAGACAAAATCAGGAACAGGGGTAAAATAGTCATGATAGCTTATGCTTCTGTAGGGGAGAAAAGTTTGCCACCCCAAAACATGACTTTTTGACATGAGAATTACTTTAAGCTAATTATTTTTAAGAAACAGATGAATCAAGATGCGTTTCTTTTTGCCTCTCCCACAACTGTCTAAAAGAATTTAGATAGAGGACCTGTTTCAGGAAGGGAGCTATCACTATAGATAGCTGTAGTATAATACAAACTAGGTGAGGTAGAAAGGGAGGAATTCAGCAAAGTCTGTTAAAATTCCTGTCTATGTCCTATTGTTTCTGGATGGCTCAGCAAACATTTATTTACTACACAAATACTCTTCCCATTCTTCCGGTAAATTGCCTTCCTTTGCACCATAGCCCCAGACCCTTACCCACTTCTCCTTAACCCAGAAAGACATATATATCTCATTTTGCCTGTCTTTTGGACTCTCTCTTGTTTATGTGGATTCCCTATATATATGTAATTACCGTTGATTTTCTCTTGTTCATCTATTTCATGTCAGTTTAACTCTTAGACCAACCAGAACCTTAAAGAGTAGAGAAAAAATTATCCTCCCCAACACTGCCACTAGAAGAAATATCACATTAAGACTTGAACAATGTTTAACCACTTAATGTAAATTAACTCATCAGTTTCCGTATCTACTGATCTGTCAATGATCTGTGGAACTGGACAGGAGACAGGATGTAAAGATAAGGAAAAGACCACGGCCTCAGCTACACAATGCCATGAATACTATAAAAATTAATATTTCATTATAATCACAATATTTCTCACTCTTTGTACTTGAGTTTGGAAAGAGAAACTGTGGTCATTGATGCTAATATGACAAGTAGTTCTACTATCATAATACTTTAGATCTCTTTGCAGAACTCTTTGCTGTTATTTCTTGGCCTCTAGGAAACTTTTCTCTAGATTATTTTATCCTCATGTGGAGAGTTCGTACACACCTTTCTGCCAAAGCTAGTGATCCAGAAGGAAGTAGTTGTAGTTGCTGTCAGGCTATCACAAGACAAACATAAACAGTTTATTAGATGGGAGGGACATAATATCAAATTGTTTCATAGTATTTTGGAATTTGCAGTGAAATAAAATTGTCTATGGGCAAATAAAATAAAGCAAGTTAAATAGATTAAAAATAAAGTTGTGTTAACATAATAGCCTGGGTTTTCAGAACTCAACAAAGTTATGATGCTAAGAGAAAGAAAAGGAAGCACTCCTGATTTGTGGTTCATGAGGACATAGAGAAGCTCATCTGTATGCCATCTCCCTTTCAATTTCCAGCCTCTCTGTCCTGGGCCCCATTTCTGCCTTCTGCATGAGATCTGCCCCATTCCATGTAGTAAGTCCTCTCTGTTTGTTCTCCCAAAGCAATGCCAAGTAACCAACTATTGATTTCATACAAGTTGAGATGATAAGGTGAGAAGAATCACTCTTCAAAGTATCTTATCATTCCTTTCAGAGGAAGAATATACATATTAAAACAGAATCACTTGGAAACACATCCACCCAAAAACTTGCATATGGATATACAGCAGCTTTATTCATAACTGCCAAAACCTGGAAGCAACTAAGATGTCCTTCAGTAGGCAAATGGATAAACTATGGTACATTCAGACAATGGAATATCATTCAGTGTTAAAATTAAATGATCATGGAAGGAAACTTAAATGTGTATTACTAGGTGAAAGAAGCCTATCATAAAAGCCTATGTATGTATGATTCCAACTATACGAAATTGTAAAAAAGACAAAATTATGGAGACAGTAAAAAGTCAAAGGTTTCCTTGGGTTTCCAGGGAGATAGAATGAATAGATAGAACACAGAGGACTTCTAGGGCAGTGAAAATACTCTGCATGATACCATAATGATGGATACATGTCATTAAACATTTGAGTAGGGATCCCTGGATGGCGCAGTGGTTTAGCACCTGCCTTTGGCCCGGGGCGTGATCCTGGAGACCCAGGATCGAATCCCACGTCAGACTCCCGGTGCATGGAGCCTGCTTCTCCCTCTGCCTGTGTCTCTGCCTCTCTCTCTCTCTCTGTGTGTGACTATCACAAATAAAAAAAATAATAAAATAAAAAAATAAACATTTGTCTAAATCCACAGACTATGCAGCACCAAAAGTGAATCCTAATGTAAGCTATGGACTTTGGATGATTATATGTGTCAACGTAGGTTTGTCAATTTTAACAAACGTGCTACTGTGGTGAGGAATGTTGATAATGTATGTGTGGGGGCAGAGAGTATATAAGAAATCTCTGTACATTCTGCTCAGTTTTGCTGTGAACCTAAAACTTCTCACAAAAGATAAAATCTTAATAAAATGGAAGAAGGAGGAAGAGGAGAAGGAAAGAAAAGAAAGGAGAAAAATATTAAAATTTTATTAGCCCTCCATTTCTGGAATTTCCAATTCAGTTGTGCGAAACTTTAATCTTTACAAATTGACTAATCATAAGTTTTTCTGAGAAAACTATTGGAAAAATGTCAAAAATGCAGGTACTTCAAGAAATATTACTGATTGCATCTATCACAGCTTTTCTAAGGATCATCTTCTTGGAAAGACTTTCAAATGGCACTTTAAGTTTCTGTCACAAATTTTGATATGCTCACAAACTCTGCTATCCTGCTATGGAGCTGTTTGAAATTTTCCACTGAAATGAATTTATAAATAAACAGGTTCTTAGACCCAAAGGAATTGTGCAATTCTTGAATTATGGATTCCACCAACCACATAATTTGACAATTTAAATGCAATGAGCTTAGATTTAGCCATCTTTTCTCCTAATCCCACTGCAGAAATGCAAATTTGCTTGGAAGGATTTATTTTTGACATCTTTTTATTTCATATTTTTGTTCATCCTTTGTTCCCTACTACATCCCAGGCATTGTTGTATCATATATGCCACTTTATTTTGTCCTTAGGACAATTGTGCCAGATCAAAATGTGATGAGACTTGTTTAGAGTTTAATACTTAATCAGGTTTAGTGAAGGGGTCTCCCAACAAAAAGGGCATAAAGGAAGATCAATAGCTAATATTTGAGTGCCTTCTATATGTCAGGTACTTTTAATGTAATCATGATTTTAATCTTCACAACAATTTTTTTTGTTTTATTTTTTAGGGTGCAGGGATTGACCAGCAAAAGTAGAATGCAAAAAGCAACTTTTAATTTTCCAAATGAAACATTTCTTTCACCAGTTTAACAACTTTATAAAATCTAGTGTAAAAAAAAAAAAAAAATCTAGTGTAATCTGGCATCTGGGTGGCTCAGTGGTTGAGCGTCTGCCTTTGGCTCAGGTCGTGATCCTGGAGTCCTGGGATCGAGTCCCACATCAGGATCCTCTCTGAGAACCTTCTTCTCCCTCTGCTTATATCTCTGCCTCTCTCTCTGTTTCTCTCATGAATAAATAAATAAAATCTTTAAAAAAATGTAGTGTAATTTTAGTTATGTATAGATTGATCATCCCAATAATGCATTTAAAAAATTTGAAAAGCCTAGGAAAGAGTCCTTTCTAGCAGTGCAAGGAGTCGGCAAGAGAGGATCTGTCAGATTCAGTGGCAAGCATGCTTTTTGCAGACATGTCTTGTAAACTGGAAAGTGTTGTGTTCCAGTACGAGTGCTCACATGCCGTGTGCCTTTAATGCCACTTTCTCCTCGAATTTGAGTGTATGGTCTACAAAGTGGGAATCCTAATGTTATATGACTGTTCAGAGGACAAATGAGATCATATATTCAAATGTACTTCAAGAACCATAATATACAATAAAAATATGAAACATTGCTATAAGTATTAACATTGTTGCCTATAATGTCTTTAGCATTCTCATAAGGACAGATAATAATAACCAGCCCTGACAGAAGCTGGAAATATAGCTAATCTCTCTTACAAAGTTGTTCTATTAGACAAGAACTTCAGATTAGAAGTTGTAAATATGGTTATATTATCTGTTCCAGGTATTAAACTCTAAGTAAATCATGGATTAGGAGAATATGTATAGATACAAAATCTATAAATCATGGAATAAGGAGAAAATGTATAAACACAAAATCTCTAATTTATACAAAAAACATAACACCTATTCACTGAAAATGTGATAATGCTTTAAACAAAAATAATTTCTACAAATTCCAGGAGTTTTCAAACTCATTAATATGTGAATATGCATTGTGAATCAGAATGGAGTGGGGAGAAGAGAGAGAAGAAGGAATGAGGAGGAGGAGGAGGAGAGAAAAAGGAATGGGGTAGGCTAGGTAAAAGAAACTGATATGGTGTACACAATTTCTCAAATGTAACATGATGGTTGCTCAGAGAACCATGTCTCTCCATTAGCAATGAACATTGTGAAGGAGCATTATATCTACGTAGCTAAGTATAAAAACTAGCCAAAAAGTCATGAAGGATGTGTCCATACAAGATATATAGATAGATAGATAGATAGATAGATAGATAGATAGATAGATAGATAGAGATATAGATAGAGATAGAGATAGAGATAGAGATAGATAGAGATAGAGATAGAGATACAGAGAGAGAGACTGATCATTAAAAAGTAATTTATATTTAATTCAATCAAGAGCTACATTCTTCACCTCTTTTCTCAGTATATTAGTTGGTGATTTGAGTTATACAAGAATATGTAATTTGAATTTTAAAATATATAAAATGCCTGTTGAAGATTCAAAAATGTAAAATATTTTCTCTTGTATGACAATTCATTTTACAGTCATGATTATATCATAAGAAGAACAGCCAAAGAACACAATAAATAAAATATTATGATCTTGTTTTTATTTAAGATTTTATTTTTAAGTAATCTCTACACCCAACATGGAGATCAAACTCTCAACCCAGATACCAAGAGTCATATGCTATACTGACTGAGCCAGCCAGGTGCCCCTCACAAGCTTCTTTCTGTAAAATCAAAATCGCAATTGCCATGATTCTTTGTAGCAAAATATTGAAAGATGTCAGAATTAAGAAAAGTCAGTATATGTAAAATAAAGTTGAAATACAGATCCACTTAGAAAAGAAAAAGAAAGAAAAAGTTATCTTTTTTCCTCCTAAACATCATAATGAGGAACACCAGCAAAATTTGGTGTTTGTTTATATTTCAAACCACTTTTATTCACCAAATATTTATTCATTCCGTACTTTGTGATAAACAGTAAAGATTTCTTCTTTGGTATTATCCTAAGAATATTTTTAACCCATAAACTTGCATTGATCATCACTAATCCCATATTACAAATACTTGGATTCCAGAAGATTCACAGTGGAAGAATAAATTCAAAAGCAATTACCTTTAAGCCTAGCAATAAAAATGTGTGTTATCAATTATATATTAATAGGTCTGCTTTGTCATAGTTCTTATGCACAGAAGATATTTAAAATACATTGTTTTGAAGAGAATTTGTGATAGGCTGTTTTTAAGTGTTCTGTCCCTGGATGTGGCATATGGGCTGATTACCACAGATTTCTTCATGCCCATCCAACATGGAAGCAATATACATCCAGGTCATAAACATCCTGTGGAGTCAGAGCTTGGAGTATGGTATGATAGGAATATCAATGTCTAGTTCTGTGCTACTTTCCAAAGGACCTGAAATAGCATTCCAAATAAAATTAAAAGCTCAGTGCATGCTGTTATCTGAATGGAAACAAATTTGACTAAGAAACACAATTTGCATTTCTCCTCACAAAGACTGAAAATAGTCTTAGTTCAAGTTTATGTTTTCAGCTTCAATAGCAATCTCAGCAAGAGGTGTACTATCTTTTCAAAATAATTCACCAAAACAAATAGAAACAGTCTTTCAAATTTATTAGTTCATTAGTCCTCAAAACTGAGCTGTTAGAATGTAGAACTATTAGTTCCTCATTCCAAAGCTCCCTCTAAAAGAGAGTTATATGGATTTTGGCATAAATAATACCTTTTCTCAGTAAAATAAAATGAAATCCATTATTGTAATGAATAACAACTAGCATTTGAGTGGCCAAGATAAGTCAAGGCTGCACTTTAAGTATTTAAGTGAATTAGTTCATTTCATCATAAAAATGACCCTAAGAGTTAGTTCAGTTTTAACCTATATAGTTCCCATTTTATAGTTGACAGAAGTGAGGTGTAAGGATAAGGAATTCTGTGTTTTCTCTTTCCACATCATAATGTGTATGACTACACCTACTGAGAAATTTTAACTAACCTACCCCTAGGATAATTTGAAAATGCTTTGAAATTTTAATCATGATACAAAATAAACATGTTAAAGCTGACAAGTTGAACAAGGCCTCCTAGAAGAAATGGGGAGCCATGTAAGAGGACTGACATTAATTATTCCCACAGCTAGTTCCTAGGTCCACCTGGAATTTTTATTGTTGGACCAAAATCTATACACACCCATAAGACTAAATAATAGCATGATCTATATTGCACAGGTTTAAGAGCCAGATAAAAGTATGAATTATTTTCAAATACAGCAGCCCTTTCTAGAAGTGGTACATCTGAATCAATTGTGGAATATACAATATACAGACTCCCAAGTAATATTTTTGATATACAAACTCCCAAGTAATATTCTTGATGTGCTGAATCAGAACCTCAAAGAATGGGGCTTACACATGTACAAATGTACAAATACCCCAAATGAGTTTTATCCTCAAAGCAGATAATATTTATCATTTTAATTTACCACATTCAAATGCTTCCTTATGTACCAGTCCTCTACAAATGCAAGATGCTAAGAGAATAACACTAAGTTCTGACTCAATGAAGGCACTTTGCAAGGCATCACAACCATATGCTTAGCTCTGCAATGAGCCAAACTGACACAGCCATGATAATTTTGAGACTATGATTATAATGAAGTGGTCAAATCCTCTCCTCCTATCCTAACCCTTTTCAGGTCTTCAACTTGAGCTCCAAGTTAATTAGAAGCCACATGAGAGGACATCAGTAACTCTTACCCTATCACCCAGTAGGATTTATGATTCATTTCTGCTGTTCCATGAATTTGAGGAATATGGCTCTGCTGATCGTCCTTCCAGGCATGACACGACATTCCATGTGCCTAAATATCCACCTTCCTCTGCTGGTTAAGGCTTTCAGGAGCCTGGATTCCTTTCTGTAAAGTCTTTTGTGCTAGCCTAGTGCCTGCCTCCCTGATTCCTATGAGATAAACACTCACTCCATCTTTCCCTCGTGGTCCTGCCTCTCCTTTGGAGAAGTTATAACTTGCTTAAATTCTTATGAGGAATAAATTACAGAGCAGGTATGCAAATTCAGGTCTCTGATTCTAAAAGTCATATTCTTTCAACTTCTATACCATTCTGATTAGATGTTTATCTTAAAAATGAGATGTTTTAATAAAGCCTGTGACAGCTGTTGAATCCCAAGACATTCATAATTAAATTTTCTCTATGTTGTACTTTGCAGGTATGCTTTCTTGGTATATAAGAACTGCCCACTTTAAATGCCAGAGCAAGGAGAGGCAGAACTGTCCTTCTGTCAGAAAAAGGATAAAAGCTGGATTTGTATTCGTGCCCAGAAGAAGGGTCATCTCACTTGAGCCTCAGATTTAGACATTGCAAATGTTTTCAGTTAAAGATATTTAGTTTAAAAAGAAGAATGATTTTATTTTTGTCAAGTACTTGCCTACAACAAATAAAAACATGAAAGATTGTATTATGTAAAAAATATTTAGGAAAAACATACACACTTAATCTTATTAATTTATAGAAAGTGTCATTTGATGATTATGATGTTGGTGATGATGAACAGTATTAACACAGTAGTGTAAGTTTTTTTGAGAAGGCATGGAATGGACTTATTGGAGGGACTATCTTCAGTAGTGAAAACTTGAGAGCATTTATTATTTAAATTTTCTCTAGGAATTAGGAGAGTTTAACAGAGGATAGTGGAAAGGGCCAGATATCTTTGCTAAAGAGTAGCAAAGTAAGACAACTAGAGAAATGCAGCAGGATTTTGGGTAGTGATGAGAGTGCAATTAAAGTTGGTTGTAATGAATTTATATTTTCTAGTGTTTGGGATTTTATCTAATAGCGTTTGCCATTTAGTTCCTGGAGTGCTGGAACACTGCAAATGGACAATTGGGGTGCATCAGAGTTGGAGTGATGCCTGACAAGGACAATGAGTATTTAGCATCAAGTGGGTTTAGGGCATTAGCATAAGAATCATCAAAATCAAGAATCATCAAAATGGTGTATGGGAGGGAGATGTCAATGAACATGGTAATTCAAACAAGGTTGAAGAATGGTCCCAAGGGAGAAGAGGAACAAAACCTGCAGGGAGCGTATTATGGTGAGAACCTGTGATATTTGAATTAGTGGTTTTGGAGGTGGGTAGTTTTTAATGATCATAATGTTTGGTTGTAACCACTGGGTGTGTATGGTTTAAGAGGAGTGGAAATGACATTGGGGATGAGGGATTCAAAGAACTGAAAGTCAAAAACAGGATGGATTATATACCATTAAAGATGAAGCAGAACTTTGAGTTAAGAAGACTGTGAGTTTGGTGCCAAAATGTTGGATAACTGAACAGCAGAAAATGGATAGTCTGTAGGTCTGGGAATAGGAGAGGAAAATGATGATGCACTCATACTGCAGTGTTCTTGAAGGAGCAGAGGGTTTTAAAAGAGGCTGAGGTGGTAATGGTCTGGTGGCAGGGGAGTTCAGGGTGAATGTCAATTCACCTCCTGCTTCCAAAGGAATATGATGGGGAGAGAAAGAGCCATTGAGAGATCTGCAGGGGAACTCAGCTTTTCTAAATCTCATCCTTTTGTGGTTCAGTCCTCTTGTGAATAGCTGTGCACTGTGTCTCACTCAGCAGCAGCCCTGAGTCACAAAAGAGACACCAGGCACTCTGACATAGTTGAACCTAAGGGAAGGACAATCAGTAGAAGAGGTGAAAAATTGGTGTGCTCTAGACCAAGCAGGGGCAACTGCTGATCTAGCAATTTCAACAGATATTTACCAAAAGATTACCTTGGCAAAGAATCCGCAGATGGGACCATTCATATCCACTTCCAGAAATGCTGAATTTTTCCCAGAGCCCATCATCCACAGAGTCTAATGCACTGGTCTGATACACAAGGCAGCATGTTCTCTTAGATTCCACAAGGGGAGGGACCAGGAGCTATGACTCCAATCATTGGTTCTTCTATTGATCATCAGACATTGAGCAAACAGTCACATTTCTAGAGCCCCTGACTCCCCACCTACAAAATGAGTCATAATTGACTAGGAAATAAGTAATTACCTTTCCAGTTACACGATTTGACTTCTGCTTTGGCAACTACCCTGGTTGACTTCCACCTAGTCCACAGATCCTTTCCCACAAATATCCAGAGTCCCACTGGCTGGGGCCCTCCTCACTTAGTGGTCTTGGCCACACAGTGAAATAGAGCCTGTTATATCATGAGGTAGGGAAACCTCTCTATTATTTAAAGGACAAATCAGGTTACCTTGTCGCACTTTAAAAATTGACAAAATAGCAACACACATTTCTAGGGCCAGAAATAATCTGTTTAAATAAAAAGAAGAGAAGGGAGAAATGTAAGAGCAATTGGGAGATTTCCCAACAGGCCTTAAAAAGTCCCACAAAGATAGGTGGTCTTTTCAGATCATAAGAGCAAGGAGACCCACCAAATGAAGATGAGGAGCTAAACTCTCTCAAACTTGATTGAGATTGATATTAATCAATTGATACTAATATCAATCTCTCTTTTATGTTGCTGTTTCTCACCCCTGACTCCATTGGCCCAGAGGAGTGTATCTTCTTCCTGGCTTGGCATAAAGATTGCTGAATTAAAAATAAATGGGAGGAAGTTCAGGGGAGATAAAGAGATAGGGGACACAGTCTCAGCCAATAATTTTGCCTTTACTCAAGTTAACACTCAAATGAAAGGCAAAGAAGTCTCTCATTTAATATGTTTTAAATGCTAAGAAGTATATCGTAAAATAGTATTAAAATATATGTTAAGTTCCATTTTAAATTAGAAAACAAAAAAAGTCTTTGGATATAAATTTGGATATTAATTTTGGATTCTATGTAAATGCTTTATGCATCACTTTTCACAATCACATTCAAAGTGTACCTGCTTCCATCATAGCATTTTAAGCAAATTTCTCATCTATTAACAAATCAGAACAACAATTTTGTGTGAAACCCTGTACTAGACTCCATAGAAAATAGGAAAGAACACAAGGCAGGAACTCTGATCTAAAGTAACTTATAGTCTAGAAACTGTACAAACACAGTAAATGTTTTCAAACATGCACACATAAGTGCCCATGCAAATACAGGTTGCATGGTTGAAATGGCCAGGTAGTCCTTTACTGATTGCCAGATGACTAGTAAAGAAAGTAAAAGTGTATTTCAGAGATGGGATAGATCAAATTAGTGGAAAACTTTCTCAGAGAAAGTTTAAAAAAATTATACCAATTAACCAATGACCTTTTTCAGTTAGTAGCCACTATGTGCCAAGACTAAGATAGATGATGATGATGATAGATAGATGATAGATAGATAGATAGATAGATAGATAGACAGGTTGATATATATGTGGATTCTAATTTACTCTTAAAATTAGCCTTCCAAAACTCATTGATTTCATTAGTAAATTAATTCTCCAGGTCATATACCTGGTAAGAAGGAAGCCAATATTTGAACTTATAGTCAAATTTGATCTTCTTTTCACTGTGCTGTGTCACCAATGTAGTTTTGGATAATGAAAAGGACTTGCTTGTTAAAAAATATATATTAGCGTTAAACTGGTTTTAAATTTCTTAGTAAATTATTTTTATAATTTTATAATGTTTTGGGGAGATATAAATCACATTTTTTTAAAGATTGTATTTATTTATTCATGAGAGATAGAGAGAGAGGGAGGCAGAGACATAGGCAGAGGGAGAAGCAGGCTCCCTGTGGGGAGCCTGTTAGGGGAGCCTAATAAGGGACTGGATCCCAGGACCCCTGGATCATGCCCTGAGCCAAATGCAGACACTCAATGACTGAGCCACTCAAGTGTCCCCAAACTCACATTTTTAAAAATCATCTTTTTAAAGCACAATTCAGAGGCCTTGAGTATATTCACAGTTGTGCAACCATGATCACTCTCTGATTTTACATAATTTACATCATTACAAAAAGAAACCTTATGCTCATTAGCAGTCACTCCCCACTTTTTGTTTTCCTTAGCCCCTGCAAAGCACTAATCCACTTTCTTTCTCTATGAATTTGCCAGTAAACCATTCAATATGCTTAATGTTCAAAGCAGGCTGTATCTTTGTTCCACTTTCCTTGTTATTTCCAAAGTCAAGAGTGGATCTAAAGTCAGACTTTCAAATAAGAGTAACCAGTAAACCAACATCCTAATTAACACTAATTCACTCAATTTAAGAATTAAAAGGAACACACACACAGACAGGCATATAGACGTATATCGAGTACACACACACATACTTATAAAATAGGATAAGTGTGACCTACATAGAGTTATGAGAGTCCAGCAGGGGAATATATTTTTCATTCTTGCTTTAAATCACAAATATTCTTTTTCTTTTAGAATAAACCAAGATTAATGAAGAAAAGGAGATAGTAAGCAAATCTTCTAATCTATCTTTATTAATATCCTAAATAATTAATAGGAACGATGATTCTAATGATACTTCACATATTCACCATCTTCCAAAGGTTGTAAATATATTGAATCTTTTCAATTTTCTTATTTTACACATAAAAAGAAAAGTAAAAATGGCAGGTAAATTGTCCTAAATCTGTGAAAAATGCCAAATATATACTAGAAGTTTAGGTACTTTTTAGCATGTGGCTATCTCATTTTTTAAAAAGATTTTATTTATTTATTCATGAGATACAAAGAGAGAGGCAGATACATAGGCAGAGGGAGAAGCAGGCTCTTTGCGGGGAGCCCGATGTGGGACTTGATCCCAGGACAGCGGGATCACGCTCTGACTGAAGGCAGATGCTCAACCACTGAGCGACTCAGGCATCCCTGGCTATCTCATTTAAACTACCCATCCTTGCTTGAACTAGTATTACCTGATTTGCCAACTGCAGCCTTTTAGAGAGTAGTTTAGATAGACATGGAATATGTGTGTGTATGTGAGTGTGCATGTGTGTGTCTGTGTTTGACTTAAGTTATTGGGTTATCCCCCTCAAAACTTGTATTTGTTAATTCTGGGCCAAGCTATAGGTATTTCTATAGCGACATCTCTCAATGGTTATTGTCTTTTGAGTCATCAAATAAGGTGACAATCTTTGGGATGCTCTTTCTTTCAGTAAAGAAACCAATAGAAATAGTTAGGGCAGCCCCCGTGTTGCAGCGGTTTAGCGCTGCCTGCAGCCTGAGGTGTGATCCTGGAGACCCAGGATCGAGTCCCACATTGGGCTCCCTGCATGGAGCCTGCTTCTCCCTCTCCCTCTGCCTGTGTCTCTGCCTCTCTCTCTGTGTCTATGAATAAATAAATAAAATATTTTTTAAAAAAAGAAGTAGTTATGTTTTCTGATTATTCATCACTCTTTATTTGGAAAAAAGCTCTGGGTTTTGATTTGGTATCACTTGACCCCAGGCACACCTAAATTTCTATCCTACCTATTCTCTATGATACAACACAACTCTGTCAACTGTGTTAGTAGATCATTCCCAAAAGAGGAAGGAAAAGGGAGGAAGGCAAAGGAAGCGTATCTTTCAAAAGACAGTTTTGTCGATGCCTTTTCTCCCTTCCTTCCTTCTTCCAGCATTCACCAAATGTTTACTATGTAAAAGCAAATGCTCCATGTATGAAGAAGGTATGGGAAAAACAGCCATTTTTCTGGCCCTCGACTCTTGACAGTAGTATCTCCTGCTTTTGTAAGTTTTAAATAACAGAAGCCCTTCTTATTTTAGAATAATTGCAGATTGAAGAAGGAGAAATCTGAAGGTATAAACAAAGTTCACCTAATGAACTATTTTACCTAAAACCCTCTGTGACTATTAATCCTGTGGACAGTGTCCAGGTCTCCCAGGCTTTGCATGCCTCCTGTTTTGTTGGCTCTAGGTTGTAGGAAACAGGAAGGAAACTTTTCTCCCCACAGGAGAAGGAACACTCAGCTGGAGACAAGGCTCAGCAGTATGCACCCCCTGAACACAATAGAAATCCACAGCTCATCAGTGCAGAAATCAAACATGTCTGATTTATATACAAACAATGGTGACATGATTGTCACAGCACACATGGTGATTTCACTGGCTTGGGAAATTATCCAAAAATCAACTAACAAGCACTTCAAAAAGGGGGGCAGAATAGGACTCTTTTGTTGCCTGCCATGTGTGTCTTTCTTCAAAGTCAAGTGGCCAGATCTACTCAGAACAGATATTCCTTTTTTTTTTTTTTTTTTTTTTAAGATTTATTTACTTAAGAGAAAGAGAGCATAACTGGGGGAAGGAAAGAGGGAGAGAATCCTCAACCAGACTCCCCACTGAGCACAGAGCTTGCCACAGGGCTCGACCTCAGGACTCTGAGGTCACGACCTGAGCTGAAATCAAGAGTTGGACTCTTAATCGACTTAGCCATGCAGATGTCTCTAGAACAGATGTTCTTTTGTCTAAAAAGGGAGATTTGGTTAATCCAGTGCTATATCTTTCTTTTTATAATAGCATGACTTAGTATACACAACTGTCTTCATCTCATCCTCATTAACTAGATCCCCTGTCTACAATCTGCCCTCTTAAGGTTTTTTCTGACCATAGTCATTCATTTGTAGAATAAATCAATAAAATGACAAAAGCATTCATTATGAGTTCTTGTAGAGCTCAGTTGATTCCTGTAACATTTGGATCCAGCAGGGAAAGAGTTCAGTTGCTGTATTATAAAAATCTCTAGGGCATAGGAGGAAAGTAATCAGTTTAAAACATTCATTCCTCAGGTGCCTGGGTGGCTCAGTTGGTTAAGCATCTGCCTTCAGCTCAGGTTGTGATCCCAGGGTCCTGAGATCAAGTCCCACATCAGGTTCTCTGCTCAGTAGGAAGCCTTCTTCTCCCTCGCCCTCTGCTGCTCCCCCTGCTTGTGCTTTCTCTCTTTCTGTCAAATAAATAAAAACTTTTTTTAAAAAAAATTAATTCCTCATTCAATCTTATGATCATTATAAATTTCTGGAAATGAGAAATAATACTGTCTATTTTGATATTTATTTTTGAAAAACTGAGTAAAGAAGCAACACAGAAAGATTTCATCTACTGATCAGTTACATCACAAATATTTTATCTTATACTAGATGAGATGAAATATGGTGTACTTGACACATAACACTTCTTTCTTGCCCCCCTAACAAGAACATATATATTAACTTGTTTGATATAATCAAATGAACAAACTATTTTGAAATAAATAAATTTGAGAAAATAAACAATCTGAGTCACCATAGCATCACGTGTGTAGACTGACACAAATTGTGTCATTACAAATAATGCTGAGCTTCAGTAACATAAATCATTGCTAATGCCCAGTGAAATGCTTCATTGTATGGTATAAAGAACTTAGCCCAGAGTAGAAAGCTCCAGAAATATTTGACTTTGAAATTTTACAAGAGGAAAAAAAGAAGTGAAAATCTTTGAAAGAGTATGACAAATATGATTTATCATAATATTTATCTCTCTACTCTCATCATTTATCCACATAGAACAATGACTAAAATGGAAATAGCACTAATGCGGTTTTTTTGGGAGTCAGCACAACTATTCACTAATAACAATGGGAAAAGGCTCTGGATTGTTCAGTTTGTTAGATGATTTATCATATATTAAGCATTCTATTCTAGGCTCAATGATAACTACTAAGAATATAGGACTAAACAAGAGAAATGATTTTTGGGGGGTCTCCAAGGAGCTTATGATCTTGTGTGGGAGACAGTCAATAAACAAGGGAACATATTTATACATTATGAACTCTCCTTGTTAGAAGGCAGAAAGAGGCATTATGTGTTAAGTACACAGTATAATTTTTTAAAATACTAGATCAACTATATGAAAGATTTCCATGTGTATTACCATTATTTATTGAGGCCCCAAATAAGAATAAATAACATACTTTAATAAAAGTAATATATCTTTGTCTATGAGTAATTTGTTTTCACACAAACTTACTGGAAGCAAAAAAAAAAAAAATGTACTTTGACTTTGTAAAGTCTCGTGGGTGGTAAAAATAAATGTGCCAATTTAATTGATCTCCCCAGGTTCCAGAGATCAATGTTCCAGGGAGGACATACCACCACATGCCTTCAAAGATGAAGCAAGGAGAACAAGAAGATGGTTTGTGTAGATGTGGCTGTGAACAACAACAACCTATCAGTCAATCTTCATTCAACAGGGCCACCAAGGCACCGGTGGAGAGAGGCTAGCTAGGGAAGGTCACAGGCAATGAGAGAGGGCTGAAGGGAATGTGTCCAGGGGAAAGATTAACATAAACTTTGTGGTTCCAGACCAGAAAGAGTCCTTAGAATAGTTTCTGATCCATTTCTATGCAAAATTTTAAACTCTAAGAATCCATTGCCAAGAAGAGCTCAGGCATCCAACTTCACTGATGCCTTTGGTAGATCCCTGTCTTGCCAGTGTCACATGTCAGACTGAGTACTGGACAGGGACTTTGGGGAAGTTTGGAGGAAAGGTGACCAGGTAGAAATAGATACAAAATTCCCCCCAGCTTCCCTTCAAATTCTCTCCTGTCCCAGTGACTGCCATGCCCTTGCGTCCACAACAATCTAGGCTCCTGAAGTTATTCTCAATTGAAAATATGTTTTAAGTGAACATCCAGTGTGAGTTTCAGTGGGATCACATCACAATTCTGTTATTACAGGGGAAAATTAAGATCTGAGTTACACAGAAATGCACTAGACATTACTATCTCCATGTGAAGCATGACTTAAGCTCAGGGCGTTTGGCAACAGCTTTATAACATAAGTCAAAATAAAATTGGTTTCCATGCCTCCCATATAGTTACATAAAAATCATAAGTAGCAAAAATGTTCATGCTTTATATTTATGGCTTTTACCAAGCCTTTGTGCATTGTCTTATTATGTAACCACTCACAATGAATATATAAACTGGTTAGCTTTCTCCCCTTCTATATACTTCTTTACATCTTTTATAACTGGGATCTGACTGAAAAAGAACCAAGCATAGAATATTTTCTGTAGTGAAAAATGAAATTTAAGTTCTGCTTAATTAGAATGAGATGGCTATGACTTACAGTTGGCAATGCATAGCACACCATTTATTACTCACAATGAGATAGTTATTATGCACTGATGATACTTAAAGCTCAAAAATGCTAAGTAATTACCCACATTTGTATATCTAGTTCTGGAACTAGAACTCAGATCTGAGGTACCATGAAGCTTCCTCACTAAAAAGTCTTCTTTTTCCTAATTTATTAATAGTTTTCCAAGTTTGGCATATTCATCTCTTGTTATTAAATTCATACAGATACAATGAAAGCACAAAACAGAAAAAAAAAAAGTACAACAATATCAACATTCTCCATTTTGGACCTTGGAATGGCTTTGAGTTCATCAATGGGTTTCAAAACATCTTAAGAATTCCTTAAGTCAAAAAAAATAAAAATAAAAAAATAAAAAAAATAAAATTAAAAAAATTAAAAAAAAAAAGAATTCCTTAAGTCTAAAAGAGTACATACATATAGTCCACAACAAATATCTACAGCTGAATCAATTCATATGAATATTTAATAAAGCATTTTATGAAGAAATGAAACATTAATTTAAAGAATCATGGTGATGAGGTTTCTACTCATTTACTCATCAAGGTTTTCTAAGAGTAACAATAAAATTAACGTAGTTTGTTGTATGTTTCTAAAACTACAAATCTATTAACTTCCTAAAAACAGGATCATGAAAATGATGGGCAACGGGAGCTTGAATTCATAACATCAGTATGAAGACTATTAATCTGTCACTCTTGATATTCTACACAAAGGAGATGAGTGCCAGATTCCATAGCTGGCAACACAAGCATCCTGCCACTGGGAGTTTGTATTAAAATGAAATTAAAATTCTATCAGCCTTTCCTCCTCCCTGCCCATTAGATATGATTTCTGTGTGGCTTTATTCATTTTCTTCCTTCTCCTCCCTTCCAGGAAGTGTCCTGGTTTGTCTGCATGGTTGTTGTGTCCTGTGACTGAATCAGAAAGAAACAGGAAGAAAAAGGAAAACAAGTCAGGCCAAAGGATGAGGACTGGTGGAATTTTACAGAAAGAGAAAAAAACTTGGAAGTAAAGAAAGATAGCAGCCACAGCGCATGGAGGCAGTTGATGGGAGAGAAAAGAGAATAGACCTTAAGATATTTTGAGAAACTATACATTCATTCACTTCATAGTATTTGAGAGATTCAGTATGGATCTTGAGTCATCTTGAAATATATTTTCTTTGCATCTGCTGTGTTCCTTAATGTTCTACCCCTGCCTCTTCCCGTCCCACTGAGAGCTGCACTATATGAGTTGCTGGTGGTTAAGTGTTGAGCAGTTTGGGTTGTGGGGAGTCAGGCATGGGGACAGATGTTGAACAATATTCTGCTACTCTCCAGGAGCAGTGCTGTCCTCAGAGTTGCTTTTTTATAGCCATATCAGGATGGCATCATACTGAAACACATCATCAACAAGAAAGTCCCAAAGGAAAACATCAGTATTCCTGGATGTGTTCTACTCATGCCCTCCTTAATATTCTACTCTTACCAGCCAAGATTTTATTTCCTGGGAATGTCCTTTATGATACTTACCTGAGAAGGAACAGTGACTAATTGCTTGGCAGCTAATTTTGGTCCAAGACTCTTCAGAAGAATAAATCTGATGACAGTATTCAAGACTTCACTTAACCCAAACTATGGATTTACTTTCTGGAATTTCCTCATACTCAAGAAAAATGCATTGCAATTAAAACAAAAATCTTTGAATACTCTACTCACAGATTTTAAAAGCTGGAATCTCCATGAAAACACACGCTAGTCTTCATAGTATCTTGGTAAACACTGTTATATTTTAATTGCATTTCAAACATTCTCCAGGTTATAGTTTATTTGAGTCACATCTGACTATAACTAACCATACAAAACCGCAAAGTGTGCCAAATGTCACATAATAGAACACAAATGAAATAAAATAGTTCTATAATAGGGTCATCGTGAGAAAGTGGTTAGTGGAGTACTTAACAAGAACTAGGTTTAGGTTGGATCCAATCCTGGCAGAAAAAATGGCATTATATATTTTAAAAGAATGCTCAGTTTAACCGACCCACCCAAATCAATATTTTAGCTTACCCACCCCCTACCCCCACCACATATACATGTGCACGGAGCCACCATAAAATTCAAAGGGAACTTGAAAGGCTTATGCACTTAGGCTGGTCACATTGGCATTACCTTCTCTTGGTTTGTAAAGCCCCTTTCGAAACATGGGTAGCTCAAGATCTGAGCTACCCATGCTGAAATATATGTACAAGGAAGGGGAGGAGCCCTGGTACTCAGGCCATACTAAGATGCAATGTCTACTCAATAAGAATCCTCACTGTTTGTAAGGCATTTATGCCAATTTTAAGGTTTATATACAAAGAATATTTTGGTTTCAGCAAAACACAGACACTGAAACAATTTCACAATTGCAATTCAATTCACTTGAAACCCACACTTCTTATTAGCTCTGTTCACTCATGTGGAGATGTATGTGCCTTATGGGGACGTGGGGCCTGTTATTGTAGGGTATCAGCATGCCATTCACCTAGAAAGCAAAATGCTGCATCTCAGGAGAACGAGCCTACTACAGTGAGGCCCCACATCAGAGGAAAAGGTGAGCTTTGCTTTTGCTGTGATTTCCACAGCTGTGCCTCCCTTCTTTCTGGGATCGATGCACTCTTTTATCTAACAGCAGGAAAGGAGATGATTGTCTAATGTGGCAGCAGATACAAAAGGAGAGAATGTTAATGCAAGGCTACAACTAAACTGCCCTAGAGACCATACCCTCCAGGAGCCCAGGACTCCAGGATCCGACAGAAAGAGAGAGCTGGCACAATCAAGCGCGACAAATCATCACATTATAAGTCAGCTGGAACCTCTGATGGAGTCACAGTGTTTTCTGGTTGCTAGGGAGAGGATGGCGAATGAGAAGCTCTTCAGAGTTAGAAGTGTAGCTATGAGGCAGGTGATTTGTACAGATGACTCTTTCATAATGTTGGCTGTTGAGGCAATCAAAGGGCAACAGTGGCAACACTAGTTATGTATCAGGACTTTCTGTCTGAAATAAGGAAAACATCCTTTCTCCTGCCTATCCCTCTGACAAGGGCAGGATAATTGTGAGGTGTGTGAAGCATTAATTAGCTCCATGCACAACATTTAAGGGGTTGCCAGAACACTAAGGATCAAGGTAATATTCCAATATTTTTAAATGGAAATTAGTGCAGAGATATTCATGATAAACAAAATATCACATCTTTAATTAAAAAGAGGGTACTATTCTGTTTGTGTACCACTGAACTCACCTGGCTCACCCTAGATTGGCTGTGTTCTTAAATGAGCATTAAATGATAGAAGTTCCACAAAGAAAGATTACTATTACCCTTGAGCACCTGCCAAGATCCAAGCTTAAGCCTACTAGGTTCCTTTTTTTGTTTTTGTTTCTGTTTTGTTTTTGTTTTTGTTTTTGTTTTGTTAACTAGGCTCAAGACTGGGTGTGGAGCCCAACAAAGGACTTGAACTCACGACCCCGAGATCAAGACCTGAGCTGAGATCAAGATTTGGATGCTTAACTGAGAGAGACATCCAGGCACCCCCTACTAGGCCCTTTGTAAACTATTCCATTCCATCCTTGGAAACTTTTGAAGTCTTCTTTACTGTTCCATTTGACAGATGATGAAACTAAGGTTCTCATTAAGTCATGTTTCTGGACCAGGACTTCACCCTGGGTGCCCAACTCCATCTCCTGTGCTCTTTCCACACATCATCATTATCCACCAATAATGAGACTTCTACTGAAGCTTGTTTGATGCATTATAAAGACTTGAAATAATACAGACAGGGTAGGGCTTTCGGATGTCTGAGTTGATAAACAACTGAATACTCCCTGTCTCCCTCTCCCTCCACCTAGTGCCATTAAGTGAGCCTGTCAGCAAAATCCATGTCAGAAACAAAGTTATAAGAAGACTCAAGGGTGGAATCTAAGCTGGGAAAGAAAGAGAAGGTAGAAAATAACATAGGACTTCTTTTTCAGGTTTGTTTATTTTTTCTTTTGCAGCAACGTCTTTGGATAAAGATTCCTTCAAAGAAAGCGCATAGCTTTATGTAAATGTGAAAACTTTCCAGAAGGGCCTAGTCATCCCTTGCCCTTTCTGTCCCATCCTGAAATACTTTCTAATACATTTAGCAATTTCTGATCTAGTTCTATACTGGGCTAGCTCTTGGGTTGTAGACTGCATGTGGGTGAAGAGTGCCACATGACTGGGGAACACATGTGAGCACTGCCACCCAAGAGGTGGACATTCTTATGGCCAGTGCTCTAATAGCCACTGTGCCAGGACTACTGGCTGACTCAGGACAGTCAGTAAATCAAACATCTGTCCCTGGATCTCTGCCTAACATTTTCACATGCATGGAATTGCTAACTTTCATTTCTCACTGCTAGAGCTATTCCTAGCCTCTCTCAGTCTCATGGAGAAAGAAGCTAGGTTTTTGTAATAACATTTTAATGTTTTTTAGCACTTTACAACCATTTCAATTCTTTCAGTCCACTATCCTTCTGTTGAGTCAGGGAATGAATACTCCTCTCCCCATCTGTGTCCTAGGTGAAAAGGCTCTCTACACATGGAAATTTGCAACATGTGACCTGAGAGTCACTTTGTCCTTCTAGTTCTAAAGTTCTGTGTCTACATATCAAGGAAGACATACTAAGGACAAAGATAACAGAAGCAAAAATTGGAGCACATAAAGGGGAAATTAATCAGAAAGAACAGCCTGGGGGAGAAGATTAAATTAAGAGAAATAACCTCCAGTGTCAAAAATTAAGGGCAGAAGGATGAATTTTTCATAGGAGCAGAAAAGTAACAGCTGCCAGGCTGTAACCTGGGCTGGGGGGTTAGGGGGAGTTAGGTAGACAGAGGAAGAGAGACTATTTTAGATATTACAGATACAAGTAATGATTTTTAACAAGCCCTTCCAATGCCTTCTTAAGAGATACTTCCATTAAAGTACATGTGCCAAAACCAAAGCAATTATTATCAGGGAAGTCAGGGAGCTTTAGGGTAAAGGTAAGAGTACAGTTAGGGTTCTTGGCAAATGGTTGTGACAGCTAATTTGCATACTCATTTCACAAATGTCTCTAAGAATGTGGTAAGCATGCTATGCCTCCTGTTATCTTGATGATTAGATGCGCAACTACTGATCTGTCCCAGGACTGACACTGTAGCCAAAAGGAAGGACAAAGTTTACCTCTGTTTGGGGACATCCCTGAAAGAGGGAGGAAGGGAAGCAGCTCAGGCTCAGTCTTGGTTGGCTGTGATGAGAGGTAGGAATTTTGCAAACAACATCATATTATGCTACTACTAGCACTGACCAATGCTGTGTTTATTATAATTTATGAATTTATCATAAATCCCTAAAGAAATGAGGAAATGATAATAAACTAAAAGTTTGGATCAAATTAAAGAAAGAAAAGGAGAAGAAAACTGTGTTCTCATGATTCTATACTGAACAACAAGTATAAAAACTCGTCATGCCTTGGGTCAAAAGTATGGGCTTCAATGTTCAGCTTCTGAGACATGCAGAACACAATCTCACAAACACAATTAAGAGCACTGAAGAATATTAACTTGAAAAAAGAAAACAAAATGCCAATGTTTGCTCTTAAATTTTAATAATTTTGGAAAGATAAGATTGAGAAATAAAGGAGACATCCTTCCCTCTTACTAATCACAAAATTTGAGAGTGGCCACATCAAAATTACATAGAAGCAAATTTCCAGAGGGGCTTACTCTTCATGCTGCTGAGTGATTGTATTGATCGGGTAGCATTTTGGAAAAGGCATCTCTTGAGTCCTTAAGAGTTTACTTGTGATGTATTATTATTATGGATCAAAACAAAAACTTTATAGCTTTTTACTAGTTTTTATTATTAAACTATGTCCTGCAGCCTTACTCTGAGCATTCATTTCCTGTTGCTGCTGTAACAAATTACCACAAACTTAGTGTCCTGAAACCACATGATTTTTTTATCTCCTAGTTCTGTATGTCCGAAGTCTAATGGAGATGTCACTGGGCTTAAATCAAGGTGTGGACAGTGCTGGGTTTCTTTCTGAAGAAAGAAAGAAGGCTGAAGGGGACAATCTGTTTCCTTGTCCTTTCTAGCTTCTTGTGGCTGCCCACATTCTTTGGCTCATGCCCTTTCTTTCCATCATCAAAGCCAGAAACATTGTACCTTTCTGTGTTTTTCTTCTAAAGTCACCCCTCCCTCTCTGACCATCATTGGGAAAGGTCATCCACTTGTAAGGACCTGTGTGATTAGATTGAGCCCCTTTAATAATCTGGGATAATCTCTTTATATCAACAGTCCTTTACATCTGTAAAATCCTTTTTGCCATGGGAGGTATCATATTTACAGGTTAACAGGTTCCAGGGATTAGGGAATGGATGCCTTTGCAGATGGGGCAAAGGGGAAACACATTATTCAGCTGACCACATAGGACTGCTTTTATTCACAACAGATGACACATTCAACTATTATTGGTCGTGAGTATAATGCTTTAAAACCCCAAAATGTTTAAAATTATAATTTCCTAAATAATTCTATCCTGAAATTAAAAATAGAGAGGTTGAAGACAGAGCATTTATGAAGAGATAGGAGGAAATAAGAGAATGGGGAAAAGATCATAATAACTACAACTACCAACACTGAATAAGTAGCTAGTGTGTGCTAGATTACTTGTAAGTCAAAAGTCAGTGTTCTGATAAACTGATTTAGAATAAAAACGTGTTCTAAACAGGCTACATAAAAACTAACTAAAGATCAGTTACATATTACAAACCAACATTCAATGAATTGAGGTTCTCAACGCATTCATGTTCTTGAATCAATGCTTGATTCACACTTCTGGTCATCCACCGAAGAGCAAGTAACTCCCTGACTCAGAGAAAGATCTCTTCTTTTATATCAAACACTTACTGTTCCTCTGCATTATGCTTCCAAGATAAACAAGCAAACAAGCAACAAAAGAAAGATAATGCAAATGAGGCAGAAACATGAACAAACCTGATTTTCTGCAGCAGTCTCAGAGTGAGGTATATAAGGGCATAGTCGAGAGAGAGAGAGAGGACTGAGAAGCTGCCTGAACATTTCTTGGCTAGGGCCCCATTGTATACTCTTATCATTTTGCATGAAATATTGCAACACTCAAGTTCAGAAATGCCCATATTGAGTTGTATATTCACAAATTCATACGAAAGTCCAAATACCAATGGGTTGGGGTCAGCCATCATTTAAAGTATCCTAACTTCCTTTATTCCAAAATGGAACCATACTACTCAATGTTATAAAGCTTGTTTCAGAATACATGTGATTAGTAAGCACAGCCATTTCAAGAAATGATGACATTGCTCTACACTAGAATTATACATTCAAAAGTAGAGCAGGTTGCCAGAAGCCCTACTCCTGGTTCATGCAAAACTGGAAAAATCAATGAGAGGACATTTGTCAGTGAGCAGTTGAGAATAGTTATATTAGCTCTCTAATTTCCTCAATGCTTTAAATTCCCAAGTGTCACACTGTGAATCATGAATTTCCATTTCATTTACCACAGATAACTTGTATTCAACAAACTTATTTAGTAAGGATTTGTGGAACTCCCAGGCATACAAATAATTTCTTCTTATTTTTAATTTACTCTTTACCCTATTAGTCTTTAGCTGACTAGTTTTCTACCTCTGCATGGGAGTGCCTGAATAGACAGATCCACAGGCCTTCCCGTCATTTATAGAGCAAAGGCAATGCCTTTTAACCCAGTAGAAAATGTTTAATATTATATCTCCAAGTGATTCAGTGAAATGTACATTTTACAATAATTTTATCTATTAATACTTATTCTTAGGAAATTAAATACTTTTTAAAAATATTACATTAACAGAAGTCGGATTATAATGCCTTTATAAACACTGCTTTAAATTTGAAAGTCATTTCTCCTTCCAAGTGTATAATGTATTTTACACAGAACATTCAAGTGAACTAATTCATGTTCATATAAACTCTTTCTCCATGGTATTTACAGCATTAAAACAAACAAAGGAGCAAGGATAGAATAAATAGCTATCTTTCTCCAAGAGTGATCACTAGACCAGCAGCAACAGCAGTGTCACCTGGGATATGTGAGAATGTAAATCTCCAGCCCTTGAGACATCTCTGTAGAATCAGTGATTGGTTTCTAAGGGTAACACCTCTGACTTCATTTATTTATTCATACTTTTGGGACTATCTTATCTTTTTCTGACAGTGTGTGTTTTAGTGATCCTTGGGCCTGTGGGAACATCAGAATCACTGGAAGATTTTGTGAAAATACAGATTGCAGGGCTCACCTCCTGAGTTCCTAATTAGGCAGGGAGCTCTGTATCAAGTAGACTCCGTGTGTACAGTAAGTGATGGCTCCCTCTTCCAGATCTTTCCCCCTTTTCTTCTTGCTGAGGGACCCAGAACCATTATGGCATTGCTATTATTGTCTTATCACTATGGTTTTAGAATCTGCTCCTGCAGTTCAGACCTAGTGCTACTGCTTGGTTGTGTACGCCTGCATTGTTTTTAAGCCTAAAGGCAGAAACCATCGAGAATCTGAGTTTTTTATACCTCTTTTCTACATCTTTTTGTAAATGGAAATGATTCAGGCCATAGAAAACTTCCTTCCAATGTGGCTAAAATTCCCTGAAGGTAGCCAGATAAGAAGTTTCATGGACGTGACCAATCTTTAGAAAGCAACTCAAAAAATTAAAATGTTTGGGGCACCTGGGTGGCTCAGTCACTTAAGCATCCAATTCTTGATTTCAGCACAGGTCATGAACACAGGGTCATGGAATCAAGCCCCACCTGGGGCTTCACGATCAGCAGGGAGTCTGCTTGAGATTCTCCCTCCCTCTCCCTTTGCTCCTCCCGCTTGTGCACACTCTCTCTCTAATATAAATAAATAAATCTTTAAAAGAAAATTAAAAAGCTTATGTGTACCAAAAAAGCCTCACAGTACAACCAGCATGAGTTAAGGGGGCGGTCATACCACTAGTACGGGACTAAAAAGTAGTTATTTATCCTAGAAGAGTAGGTTTACCAAAAATGTCTGGAACCTCTAATGAACATTTCCATACAAAGAATTCTTTGTCCCCAAACTACCCCTCAGCACTTGGCAAAACACTCCCAATAAGGAGTAGTTTCAGCCACAAAGCCACAGGCTGAGGTGGCTGAGCTCAGATCTGGGCTTCTGAGTTCTGCGTGCAATGGGAAAGGGGGAGTCAAACTCAGCATCTAACCATGCACAAGTCCTGCTCATTATAGAGTATATCTCCTTGAAAAGCCCACTTTAATCTGTGCGTTACTAACAGTGGGTGTCCACAGATCAAAACAGCCAGACAGGGAGGAGTGATTGGCAACAGATGGGGACCCACATAAGGAGGTGAAAGATAGAATTCCATCAGACACAGAGAGGCAGTCACAGGTAGAGTGTATCTAGAAAATAAATCCAGCCCAAAACACAGCAGAAGATATTCACAGAAATGATGGAACCTCATCACCTGCCCCTGCCTCGGCCAGAAGAAGGATGGGAGCCAAGGGCTGTGCCTAGCAAAAGGTGATACCTCACCCTGGCATCTATACTTTAAATCAAACCAGCCAGAATTTGCACGTCTGTCCCCTAGCGAGTCTTTCAAGGCCCTATTGCTTTCACCTGAGCTCCTCCTCTCTCATCAATAGGATTTCTGCTCAAGAAACATTAAACCATAAGCAACCCCAGCTCACAGTTGTTGCATATTCCATATCAGGTGTCGTGCTCATGTTTATGTGGTTGACCTGTTTCCATCCTCACACAGCAGCAACTTGAGATAGGGCCAGTTATCTTTATGATTCAGGAGAGAAGGGAACTGAGGTGTGAATAAAGGACACAGACAGCTCTTTTAGGTGGTAAAGTAGCAAAGCTGGAACTTGAATTCAAGTCCATCTGGTTTCAGAGTCCATCCTCTGACCCTCACAATAAGATACTTTCACTCTGTTTTGGTCATTCTCGGTAAGTAAGGGAAGCTTTCTGAGCCACTCTGATTTTCCCTCTGGTTCTGCTGTTTCAAAGCAATGTTTCTTTCAAAAAACAGAAAAAAAAAAAAAAAAAGACCAAATCCATGAACAGTAGCTTACCCTGGGAGGAGAAGATGCCCACAGGTGCTTTATTGGCTTCCTAGGACTGTTATAAGAAGTGCCACAACTGGGTGGCTTAGAAGAGCAGAAACTTAGCTCACAGTTCAGAAGGTTGGAAGCTTGAAATCAAGGCATCAGCCAAGTCAGTTCCTCCTGGAGGCTCTGAGGGAAGGTCTACCCCATGACTCTCTTGGCTTCGGGTAGTTGTTGGCATTCCTTGGCATTCCCTGGCTTACACAGCCTCACTCCAATTTCTGCCTCTGCCTCCCATGGTGTCCTCAATGTGTCCATGTCAATTAAGTCAATTTCCCCTCTTCTTTTAAGGACACCAGTCATATTGCATTAGTGCCTACCAATAGGACTTCCTCTTAATCTGATTACATCTTGCGAAGACTCGATTGCCCAATAAGATCACTTCCATAGGCGCTAGAGGTTAGGACATCAATATATCTTTTGAGGGGACAAAATTCAATCCACAACAATTTCTTACTGCCTAGAAAGATAATGAAGTTCTATTTGATTTTACTCCTTTTGCTGGCTTTACCAGCCACAGAAAAGAATCCTCTGCATGGATTCTAGAATTCTAGAATGTTACTCTGCAGCTGAAAACCTTCATCAGTGATCCTTTTCCTCTTCTGGCAAGTCTTTCATTCCAGGATTTCCAACGTCAAACCAAACTACTGCTCTTTTGAAAATTTCACCTGGGATTTGTTGCCTCACTCTTGTCGAAATCCTGCCCATTTTAAAAGCCCTTTTAAGATTGTGATACTTTTTATCCTAAAATTTTCTTTTTTGCTTCTCCACTTCCTGGTGTATTGTTTTCTCTGTGATGTTGAAGTTTTTCTTTACTGCCCCAAATTTCTTTGATCAAGTCTTTCTTCCTTACTATCTTATGTTTTCCTTATACTCATGACAGGGATGAGTAATCACGTTTGTCTTTGTATCTCTTACATTCCTGATATATAATACCTTTCACACAGTGGGTGCTGATGAATTGTTGGATGAGTTGACAGATATACTGTCAAGAATTTCAGAAAATTTTGCATTTCCACAAAGATAGTTGCTATTGAAAGAGTAATGAAGAATCTAATGTCATTTTACAGCTTTGAAAACTGACTTTCAAATCCACAAAATATAGATAACAATATCTACTCCACATGGAGGTGACAAATATCAAGTGAAACACTGGTGAAATTTCCTCATAGAATGCATCACACGTGGTAGATACTGAACAAATATTTGTTGGCTGTTGATTGTTAATTTCTTGATTCTATTACAGTTTGTTAAGCCCTGAAAATTCTTGAATCTTGATAGAGGCATATCAATGAAAACCTACAGAATGCATTCGGGTTACTTACTCTTCCTTCTAGGCAATCAAGGCATTTGGACTTGGAAAAATAAAAATTCTTGCCCCTTGTTTCTGTAGGATTTATTGGTTATTCATTTTATTAATTTACTCTCTTGATTCATTTTCATAAAGTCTGTGAGGTACTGGCTATGCATTAAGATTTAAGGCCAGCCAGCATCCTTGGTATCATAAAGCCTTTTATCTCTGATTAGGAGGTAATATAATTTCCCATACCAGATTGGTATGCTTGCTGAGGGTAGAGACAACGTTTACTTAGCCATACTACTACACCCAGCAGGTGCTCAGTAAATGATGAATTGCATTGAATCTCTCCAGCAAAGGCTTTGGTTCCTAACCTAGCAGCCCCAGCATCTCCTTTTAAAAACCAATATTTTGTATTGTACCTATTTGCTGACCTGAAGTAAAATTCATAAAACTTTCCCTCACACATAATTTTTAAATTCAATATAATGCCCTAACTATAATATAAAGGAGCAATAGAAGGATTATTACTTTAAATGAAACAAATCTCTCTCTCTCTCTCTCTCTCTCTCTCTCTATATATATATATGTATGTATATATATACACACATATATATAAATAGATATATAAATAGATATCTCAGGAAATAATAGAAGAATCTTAAATTATATGTTCTGAGGTAAAAGAACTTAATTTAGAAAATTAGGAGTGAGATTAGAGCCCTCTGATCTATTTGGAGAATCCCAATGACTGTAACAGTTATAAATTGAAGCCACTACACATATATTTTATTTGTGCAGCCATTCATAATAAGATTTCCCAAAATGGTGAACAATTGTTGGTAAGGTTCTCAACAAAAATAGGATGATCTTCTTCTGATTTACATGGCAGATGTGTTCCTGAAAATTTCAGCTCATGTTAAAACCATGCAAAAATTACTTCATGTTTACAATTTAAAAAAAAAAGGGTTAGGGGCAAGCAAACCAATTTTTTAAAAGATTTTATTTACTTGAAAGACAAAGAAAGCTAGCATAAATAGGGGGAGAGGAAGAGGGAAAAGCAGATTCCCCACTGAGCAATTCCCTGTGCCCCCCTCCCCTACACACATACATACTAGGATCATCACTTGAGCCAAAGGCAGACACTTAACTGAATGAGCCACCGAAGCACCCCAAACAACCTGATTTTTAAAATGAGCTAAATACTTTAACAAACACCTCACCAAAGGAAATGAACAGATGGCAGAAAAACACCTGAGAAGATTTTCCATATCATATGTCATCAGGGAAATGCAAACTAAAATAATAAGATACCACCACACACCTATTAGAATGGCAAAAATCCAGAACACTAACAATACCAAATGCCAGTGAGGATGTGAGGCAACAGGAACCCTCTTCCACTGCTGGTAGGAATGCAAAATGGTACATTCACTTTAGAAGACAGATAGTACTTTCATATAAAACTAAAATAACCTTACCATATGATCCAACAATATTGATAATTGGTATTTACCCAAAGGAGTTCAAAACATATCTACACAAAAACCTGCACATAAATATTTATAAAAGTTTTCTTCGTAATTGCCAAAACTCAGAAGCAACTAAAATATTCTTTAGTAGGTGAATGGACAAGTAAACTGTGGTACATCCAAACAATGGAATGTTATTCAGCAATAAAAAGAAATGAGTTATCAAACCATGAAAAGACAGGGAGGAACCTTAAATGCATATTACTAAATGAAAGAAGCGAATATGAAAAAGCTTTACTCTGTATGATTCCAACTATATAACATTGAGAAAAAAGGTAAAACTATAGAGACAATAAAAAGAGCAGTGGTGTCCAGGGGTGAGGAAGGTGGAAGGGAAGAACAGGATGAGCATAGGGGGCTTTTAAGGCCGTGAAATTACTCCATATAATACTACAATGGTAAGTACATTTGTTTAAATTCATAGAATGTACAACAACAAGAGTAAACCCTAATTTAAACTATGGGCTTTGTATGGTTATGACACGCCAATGGACATTCATACTTGTAACAAATATACCATGTTGTTGGGGGATGCCGATGGTGGTGGAGATTAGGCATGTGCAGGGCCTGGGGGATATGGGAAATCTCTGTATCTCCCTTTCACTTTTCCTGTGGACCTAAAACCACTCTAAGAAACAAAGTACATTTTTTAAAAAAGGTTAGGTTATTACTATTAATATTTCCCCTATTTAAAGTATAACAGGAAATTTGAAAGTCAGAATATGCAGAGCAATTAATTCATCAGTGCAGTGCGTAGGATTGTGATCCACCTTAAAGACAATTTGGGAGTGGGGGGTCCTTAACTCTGTTAAAGGCCAGAAGTCCTTCCCATGTTTCCTGTCAAATGTTAGGGGTGGTAGTGCCCCCATAGAGAATCAACAGCCACATTCCTTCAGACTCTTGCTGTGTGATTTCCTAACCTATCATCCCTATCCAAGTGCAAGTCACTGATTTCTTTCCCATCTCTTCCAAAGTCCTGTTATTGAGGATGCTTATCCTAATACCCTGACAGACCAACCAAATCTCAGTGATAGAACTTATCTTGACGTCCAACACAACAAAATCTATGACAAAAAAATTGAACATACCTAGGAGAAACCTTCTCTTCTTGAGTCATTTCCTTTTGCATAAAATAATTTTCTAAAACAGGGAATCAGTTTTCACATATGAGATCTGGTTCACACATTATCTAGCACACAGTAGGACCCATATGTTGAATAAAGGATGACAGTGAGTTTGTTCACATCTGAATGACAGCTATCTTACGGCATGCAATTAAAAATACAGTATTTCTCAGTAAAACAGGTGCATCCATGTATGACACAAAACTACAAAATGTGTGATAATTCATCTCATTTTCAATGAATTAGTGCAATGTCCCATTTTTTCTCACTTGTTAGTCACAGTGGTCTAGCTCAGTAAATTTAAAAGATCAAAATTACTGTTCTTTTGTGACCTTGTCTATTATCACCCTTTGACATTAACTCTAAGAAGTATAGTAAGAAATTCTGGGATGCCTGAGTGGCTCAGTGGTTGAGCATCTGCCTTCAGTTCAGGATGATCCCAGGTTCCTGGGATTGAGTCCCACATCAGGCTCCCCTGCAGGGAGCCCGCTTCTCTCTCTGCCTATGTCTTTGCCTCTTTCTGTGTGTCTCTCATGAATAAATAAATAAAAATCTTTTAAAAAATAATACTCCACCCACTAGAATAAATTCTAATAAGACAAGGTTTTTGGTCATCTCTATCCAGTGATATATCCCAAAATCTAGAAGGAAACTGAAATGAAATAGATGTTTAAAAAAATGTTTGGGATGAATGATGAATGAACAAGTGAATATTGTGATCAACATGTGTGAAGTACCATGATAAAGTACAAAGAGAAAAACAAAAACTCTCAGCCCTCAAGGGACTCTCTGTCAACTGGGGAAATAGACTCCTAATATTAATGACATGCATGCCAATACATGTTGTGTACCTTCCTAAGATAATATCAAGAAGAGAGAACTAATATTTCCTGTGCATCAAGAAACACTTGATAAAATTTTATTCAGATTAAATCAAGGTATTTTACCCTCAGAGTAATTGATATTTGGGGCTAGATAATCTTTGTTGCAGGAGGCTGTGTCATGTACTATAGAATGTTTAGTGTCATTTCTCATCTCTACCCAGCAGATGCCAGTAGCAGGCCCCCAACTGTGACAACCAAAAATATCTGGAAACCAATGTTTCCTCAGACAAGAAACACTGGTTTAAAAATATGGGCTAACCGGACAGAGGAAAGGAAGAGGAGAAAATCATGAGCTTCTGGTTAACAACGTCTGGATTGTATTTATCTCTGACATTGACCAAATAGCTTTGAATTGATAATAAAAAGAATAAACACCTTGTACTTTTGTTGTTCTTATAATATATGAAATCCGGGAACCCTGGGTGGCGCAGCAGTTTGGCGCCTGCCTTTGGCCCAGGGCTCGATCCTGGAGACCCGGGATCGAATCCCACGTCGGGCTCCCGGTGCATGGAGCCTGCTTCTCCCTCTGCCTATGTCTGACTCTCAATCTCTCTCTCTCTTTCTCTCTCTCTCTCTCTGACTATCATAAATAAATAAAGATTTAAAAAAATAATATATGAAATCCATTCATGCATGTGTGATCCTTACAAACAACCTTGTGAGAACACAGGTTGGATATTTATTTCTTTTTAAATGAAAACATAGTTAAGTTAAATGAGGTGCCCAAAGTCGATCTTAGTTTCAGTGATCTTTGTCTTTTTCAAATTTCTCCTTCAATACTTATTGAATTTTGAGGCACACTAACCATTCAGATTACTTAATCTTCCAATCTGTATCTGTCCACATTAAATCACAATAACTTAATAACTTCAACCAACAGACTTTAGCTATTCCACAGGTTGACTCTATGCTAGACACTTTGCTTAATGCTGCAGTTAAAACTCTGAGCATTTCCTTTAGAATGGCAAATCCCTGATGCAGTGTTAAAAGTGGGTAATATTCCCCTCGTGGAAATATACTGAATGATATCCTAATAGTGTTGCATAGTGTTGCATAGTGGCGGAGGGTGAGCACAACATCTACGTCTAGACTTATTGAATCATTATGTGGTATACCTGAAACTAACGTAACATTGTGTGTCACCTATACTCAAAAAGACCAAAACAAAAACAAAAACAAAAACAAAACTGTGAACTGAAAGAAAGGTCTTAGAGCTCTAAAAATTAGGTTTTGGGGAAAAATAAAAAAGAAAAGGAATGCATTTTGGCACAGAAAATTGAGATACTTCCCAAATCCAGCCAGCAAGTACACAGCAGGATAAAAATAACCTGATCAAAAATGACCCATGTAAGAAATGGGCTTGATGGGGGACTTGGAAAGTCAGCTTCTTCTCCAGTTGCTACACTATTTAAGCTGTTTATCTTAAGCAAGTCATTTGCCATTTTTGGGTCTCATTCCAGAGTATCGAGACTCCTAACTCTCAGATAGTTTAACTGACATGGGTTTGTAATGTCAGTGCAATACCCACAGGCTACCTAGCTGTTGGGCTGATGTCACTGCTGCTTCATTGGCCTTGTCCAGTGAAGCAACTGGAAGGACCTCTAAGCTCACAGTTTCAAGTTCTTTTAAGCTTTGACTTGGGGAAGTTATGAGTGGGTTGCCTAGAAATGATACTGTAATGTGAAAACCGAAATTCAAGGCAGAGTGGCTCCAGCCAGCTGTGCTAATTGATCTTGAAACCTATTTGCACAGGCTACATTTCCAGAACAATTGTGCCTCCCCGACTGAGTCTCACCTGGGGTCAAGATCAGGATGGCCAATTGATATCCAAGTGACTCTACAGGGAGTCGCAATTGAAAGTACTTTCTAATTGGATTCTCCACTTACACAGATACTCTCCTCTTCCTGGCAGGCTCTTCTCTAATTGCCAATTATCCAAGAGAAGATTCCTCTCGTCTTTCTGCTTTCCCACCCCAATTGCAAAAAGAGATTAAAATTCTGAAAGCTACTTTCTTTAAGTAAATTATATGAATGTTCTATTTTGGGGGGAAAAGGAAATATGTAAATAAACTAACATGTCCATAAAAAACATATTCTACATATTTATTGTAGAATGAAATTGTTCTTCAGATCATTGATCCTGTTGAGAAACGGATTTAAAAAAAGGCATATGAACCAAAGTTTGTGTCACTTCTAGGTGATACAGTTATACTCTGAAGCACTGAGTTAAATCCAGTTTCAAAAGCTGCATTGGCTAGTATAAATAATGCTGCCAAGATATGGAAGCAACTCAAGTGTCTATGGACAGAAGAATGGGATAGAGAAGATGTATATATGTCATGGAATATTATGCAGCCACGAAAAAGATTAGATCTTGCCATTTGTGACAACATCAATGGATCTTGAGAGTATTATGTTAAGTGAGGTAAGTCAAAGACAGATGGTAACTAGACTTATTATGGAGATCATTTTATAAGATATAAGATATTGAATCACTATGATATACACCTGAAATTAATAGGATGTTGTATGTAAATTATACTTCAATATAAATAAATAGAAACAAAAAGTGCTGCCTTGAAGTGACTAAAATGTTCATTATTTCTAAATCCATGATCCCTGAAAGCTATTTCAATGTCGCACAAGGCACCTGAGATTACTCTTCACCATTCCAGAGGAGAGAAATATAACTCTCCCACATCAAATACCAAACACATTATCTGACCAGATACATGTAGATCACTTTCAGTTTAATGAAAATATTGATAAAACATGTCAAGCAAAGAATTCCAGATTTACTGAAGAAATGTTATTGATGCTCTCTAGCTCCCCACAGTGTCCTGCAAATTGGGGTATTTTCTCATCATCATGCTTCACAAGAATAGAATAGCAACAGTGACCAAATATGTGGCTGTACCTCACTGACATTCCACATCCATGTCAGTTAAGCTGTTCTCAGAGTCTGAGGTTATCTGTTGGCTTTTGTTCATCTGATAATCTTATGTTTCATTTGAGTAGTTAAAATGTGCACTGGAGGGTGAAGTTCCAAGAACTGTCTCAGATGTTTCCATTCAAGCACCTGGGTGAGCATAGGTAGACCGAGAATGTCACATTAGCTAAATATGCATCCTTTAGAAATGATTTAAGGGAAAATTGTCGTGCAGATAATAGAAGGCTGTAACACAGATGGAAATATATGTCAATACACAGAGAAGTTTCAATTGCACAGGATGCCTGAAACAGGAATATTGGATATCTTCCACAAACATGAAGTTTTTAGAATTTCACAGTGATGAAAATATGCAAAGTGGCATGAAAGGCTGAGACAGGAGAACTCAATTATGATAAAAAAGAAACCTTCAGCATAACTCATTTTTCTGATGCAGATTACTATGCAGCTCTGTGATATCTATCATGATATCTACCATGCAAATTTCTTAAAAAGCTAGAAAAGAAAAGAAAGGAGCATGCAGGTGCTGGATAATAGGTCTGTAGCATACCTTATATTGTTTATAAGGACCACGTGGAAGAAAGAACCACAAATCTCATGTGTCTTATTGGTAATCATACTGATCCTTGATACAATTTAGAGAAGTGCAATGTGTACATCTTTTTCTACTTGATTTCTGGTTGTAAGTTTTGTTTTTTTAAAGATTTTATTCATTTATTTGAGAGAGACAGACAGAAAGAGTGATAGAGAGACCGCACAAGCAGGGAGCGGGACAGAGGGACAGGGAGAGGCAGACTCCCACCAAGCAGGGAGCCTGATATGGGGCTCAACCTCAGGACCCTGAGATCATGACCTGAGCTGAAGACAGACATTTAACCGACTGAGCCACCCAGGAATTCCCTGACTGTATGTTTTAAATTGGACAAATAAATTGCATGTTTCAAATACCTTAATTTAGTCTGAAAACCTTTGCTCCTTGAACTCCAGATAGCCTCTCTGGTAGCTACGTGGAGACTACAAAACATGAAGATTGTACAGAGGTCCATATCTGACATTCAGTAAGGATAAGAAGAGTGGAACACCTAGGTTCCTCATCAATATGTCCTCACAAGTATGCCCACTTAGTAATTGCTAAATAACTACCATCTTTTCCCTTCCCACCAGCAGTCTCTGCTGATGTGTTAAAATCACCTGTATGACCTCTGCTCAATACCCCCCACCACACACACACACACACACACACACACACACTCAAAATGTGCCTTTTATCCTTACACCGATCAAAATGCCCTGATTGTCCAGCCATACAACCCATAACTCCTTTTTCCAGTCTCTCTCTAGTCTCTACCTGATTTCTACAATGATATTCAGAAAAAAAAATTATTAATATAAAAATGATATATCAATACAATTACAAACACAAATGGATTGTCTTTAGCTATACCCACAAATACACATTATCAACATTAAAATTTGTCCACAATGACTGAGAAAAATTTATTCATATTGCCAGGAAGTATTTTTGAGTTTTATTAATATAAAGAACACCAATATAACAGCTCTCACAGGTTATTACTACTTTATAAGAACATGAATTAAATATGAAGAACCACAAAGGGTGGTAGCATAATAATACAGCAGATATGAAAAGTGAGTATAGATGCTCAGGCCTAAATTTAGGATCTCAATCATCAAGCTTTAATTGACCATGTAACTTGTTGTATTCAACTACCATTTTGCTTTCCTTGATCCTCCCTCAAATGGCACAATTAATAAATTGTGAGTACTGTCTTTGACACCCAATAAAAGGTGGAATATCCTGAAAAGGCTTATTAAAATTACTTTATCTCATCTTCACACAATTGTTGAAAAGCACAAGATTGTGTTATTAGATTGAAAAGCTTAATTTATTTTCTACCATCAGCAAGTGAGAATTTTAAAAAAATGTAAATGCACAGATTTGCTAGACTGGAAATATGGTTTTCACATTGATAAATTTGTTCAGAATAAATGTTGCTATCCCGCTAATTCAGGTTCTCTCCATGACCATCAATTACTTCCACATTTACTTCAGAAAAAAATATCAATTGAGTCACAAAGCCATCTTATCAGATGGATCTTTTTGGAGAGGTACCAGGTTAGTGTCACATTTCAGCATTAAACTATTAAGAATGTGTTACTTAACATATGCAACTCTGGCTATGAATTAGAGAACTATATTCAGAATGCAAAATTTGTGTATCAAAATAAGTAAATATTACATTACATTCTTCTTGTTTGTAGCCTCAACAAGAAGATAATGATAAGATATTTAAATGAGAAATTTAAAAGTGAAATACATCCAGACATCATGAAAGATCATCCAAAGGTTATTTTTCCTATAGTAAATTAGGTAGTTCATACACCTCCACTCCTCTTTCTCTCTCTCTCTCTTGCTCTCTCTCTCTCTCTCTCTCTCTCTCTCTCTCTCTCACACACACACACACACACACACAAATACACACACCTTGGCAGTGTCAAACTTTTGGTTTATTTTAGGAATATTTTAGGTGAAAGATTCTTATTGTAATCATTTCTTCTCTTGAGAAATTTGTAGAGATATCCACTTCTTATCACTGCCTTGTTGAGGACAGGAAGGATATGGATTGAAATGTTTTAAATGTCTTCAAAGTTTTGTTTTTGTTTTTGTTTTTTTTTGTTAACATTAAGAAGAAATTAAAACCCATCATTTTTATGCCTTCTCTTCAGAAGTAAAAAAATATATATATTTTTATAAGAAAAGAGAATGAGTTTCTTTAGTTGATATGGTGACATTTCTTTGAAATGAGACTTTTTTAAGCCTGGTTTATTATTTTAATTGTTAAAAGAAGCAATACTGATAAAAAGTTCTCCTTTTTAACCAAAGTTTACCCAGAAAAGATAAGAAGAGTTTCTAGTCCATGAAATGACTTGCTCTAGGCTCATAAAGCCAGATTTTTTTTCTGGGATGGCCTAGTATAAACTGCTTAATAATATGGAAAAATGGGAAAAGATAAGGCTTTAATGACAAACTCTGGTTCTGCCACTATAAGCTGTTCTGACCTTAGGAAAAATATTCAGTCTTATTTTTCTCTTATGAAAAATAGAGGTTATAATAAATTTCTACATTGTATGGTTGCTGTAAAAATCTTACAGGATAATGAGCATGTATAAAACAATTAGCAGAATGCCTGACATATTATAGATTAATATATGGCAATTACCATTGTTTGGTCATATTTCCCAGTATGGTTTCCCATGTTTTATGCTCCAACAACACTAAGAGATAGATTATAATCTCCATTTTTTTTATAATCTCCATTTTAAAGCTCAAAGCTTAGAGGTCCACTGACTTTCCTATTGTTACATAGGACTCCACTGCAAGTCTTCTGATTCCAAATTCAGAATATATTTTCCCTGACTCTTCCTGCAAGTAAGTACATTGGACTGTACCTTACACCAGGTAAGTGTTATCCAGGGACAATGATGTGCTTCTGTGTGACAAGGGGCTGACACATTTGGTAACTAATTTCATGGAAAGACATCACTAGGCATTGGCCATGGGAAACCCACAGTAGCCAGAGCATAAGTCCAAATACAGACTTGATGTTGTCCTTATTCAGGCACATTTATAATATTAATTGGTCTTTGCTTTACTAGCTATGGAGGAAAAGCAAATTCATTACTCTGGATTCCAACTCCTATTCCTAAGATGCTGCACACTAATTATTTAGATCTGAATAACTTCCTGCCCGGAAATAGAGGTCTTTGACTTTGGCATCTTTGAGCTGATAATGTGAGAAATAAGTTGAAAGACTTGACGGAAAAGGCAAAAAATTATGATACAAAATTTAAAAAATAAACCTCTGTCTCTTGAGAAAACAACATACAAATCAATAATCAAAGCAACCCTAGTCAGTCACACAAGAAGAAAACTTTAGAAGACAAATGCAATCCATACAAGTCTGAGACAATATTAATCTAAAACATGCCAGAAAATCCGTATAGGCCATAAATAATTTATAATAAAAGACACAAAAGGTGACTTGCACAATCCAATGCTCTTTACTTTAGCTTCACATTCTTGAGTCTAATGAATCAATAAACGTGTTCTTTCTCCATCTAAACGAATCACAAAATCCAATTCCTTTTTGACTCTAAAACCACTGTTCCAGGACAGAGCACCCAGACTACACACATTGTCAAAGGACCTTGCTATCACTGTGAGCCCTTAATGCTTTAGATGGAATTCATAATTTTGAGCCTTCTAATAATTTGTTCAGTTCCAAACAAAAAGCTACTTGGAGACATAATCAGTTCTTAAAAATCCAAACCATCATAAATATCCATTGTTTGCCTGCCTGAGTGTTATGATAAGAATCATGTCTCTCCAAGATGCACATGATGAAGTCTTAACCCTCAATTTCTAATGTAACCTTCATTAGAAATTGGATTGTTGCAGATGGATAGTAAGAGAAGGTTAAAATAAATAAATAAATAAATAAATAAATAGATAGATAAATAGATAAATAAACAAACAAACAAATAAATAGGTCATACTGGAGGACAGTAGACCCCTCATCCAGTATGACTGGTGTTCTTGTAGAAAGGAGAAATTTGGATACAAATACACAGTTAAGGGGAATGTCATTCAAACACGAATGGAAAGATTGAAGAGCGGCATCTAGAAGTCAAAGAACATGGCAGATTGACAGAAAACCACCAGAAGCTAGAGGAAAAGCATAAAACATATTTTCCTTCACATCCTCAGAAGGAATAAACCCCTCTGACACATTGGTCTTGGACTCCCAGCCTCCAGAACTGTGAGACAACAGATCCTGTTGTTTAAACCCCCAATCTGTGGTACTTTGCTTACAACAGCCCTCCTAGCAAACTAGTAAATGCAAGTTGTTTTGGTCACAGACTTCTGAGACTTGGTGTTCTGATCTCCAGTTTACAAAACTTTAGATATACATGGAAAACCCAGATAAAATCCAATATTGTTTATTTCCTTATAGGGCTAAGTGGATGATTCAAACGTGTTAAGAGGGAAATAAATGAGAAATTCCTAGATGTACTTATTTCTTCTTCCTGCATCAGAAGCCACTGTAAGTCAATAAATTAATAAACTCATATACTAAAGGCTTTCTGTAACATACACATCAAACCGCCTTGTGAGTTGAGGGAAACTCATAAGCAAAGAAACAAAACAATGTAGTTTTGAAACCATACTTCTTGGTGATTATACCACAATCATATAACCACTGACTTTTACAGATCACTGTAAAACTTGTAAAAATTGTACCTACACCCAGCACACAATAGACATTCATTAGCAATTCATATACCCACACTCATCTTAAAAAATAGATTGATATTTTGACCAATTGTGGGGATTAGGAAATAAACTGAGTTGGTAAATCCACCTATTCTTTAAGAGTCAGTGTGTTATACAGATTATGATATAACATTTCATCTTTTCAAAACATATCATCTTTTCAAAAAGGTATCATACAAAATGCTTCCTTTAAAGATTAATTTTAGAGCAATTTGAAAAATTTCCAATCAAAACCTGGTTGAAATATTTTATCAATGGATATCTGGTTCTTTCTAAAGTGAATTATTATTTAAAAATCAAATTTAGTGAATGATTATTTAAAAATCAAATATACTCAAAAATGAAGCCCTATGTTGTAGTCTCCTCAGCGATATTTTTTAAAAAGATTTTATCTATTTATTTGACAGAGAGAGAGAGAGCACAAGCAGCGGGGGAGCAACAGGCAGAGAGAGAGAAAGAAGCAGGGTCTCTGCTGAGCAGGGAGCCCGATGCAAGGCTTGATCCCAGGACCCAGGGATCATGATCTGAACGGAAGGCAGATGCTTCACCGACTGAGCCACCCAGGTGCCCTTCCTCAGTGATATTTTAGATAATGACAGATCATTCCATAACCTGCGATATTAACTGTTTTTCCTAAGATATTTGAAAACCTAACGTTTATTTTTTTAACATATCTGGTGACAAAATCTAATTTGAACAGATGTGTTGCTCTTTACAGCTTATTTATTCCACTTAGTATAACCAATCATAGTTCGCAAACTGCAGAGATACTGAAGTGTTGGGTTTTGGGGTGCTGACCAGACCCCACTGGTTATAGACAGTGTCTGCTACACTATATATAGTGTATGGCAATATATATAGATATGATATGACAGATACATACTTTTTTTTCTTTTTTTTCATACTTTTTTTTTTCAATTGTAATCTTAAAGCATATCTTTCTGCCTCAAGGATTTGGGATAAGGGATCATGAATTTTACGATCTCTTTACACTCTCCACCTCACATCAATAAAATAAGCAAATTCTTATTGGATATCTATTGTGTTCTAGATTCTGCAAATAAGACAGAATCTTAACTAAAAGTTTATAATCTAATTGAGGTAATGATACATAAATCTATTAAAGAAAAGCCATGCTATAAATGGCAAATGTCACAGATTGTCCTAGATTAACTACCAAACCAGAGCTGCCAAATCTCTTTCTCTGTCCCTTGTCCATGGCAGCCATCGTTCTTCCCTCTGAAAAAGAATTGCCTAAAAGTATTCCTAAACTAAACAATCTTACTTTGCACATAAGAAGAAACTATTTTGTCACTTTTAGGCAACTAAATGTAGAGAATAAGGTTATCCATTCAAAACACAATAAGTATTAGGCTGAACAAAGTTCAGCCAAGCCCCAGAAAGATCATACAGTACTTAGTGCAAGCTTCCCCCACTCTGCCCTCTCCCCCAATGAAGCAATATTTATTCTAGCATTTTCTAAGTGTCAGATACTTGCTCAGTGATTTAGAAATGTTATATCATTTAATTGTCACAGAGCCCTGGGGTAGATATAAATTATAACCATTTCCCAGAGGATAAATTTCAAAGTTAAGCAGCACATGCAAATGGCCAAGAACTCTATAGAGTTGGGATTTGGAAATGGATTGATACATCTGACTCCGAAATTTATACTCTTTCTGCCAATTTCCCTTATAGGTAATAGTCAAAGTGTATTACAGGGAAAGAGACAGGAAGGGTCCACTTTACAGAGTTATACTTGGAAACTCTGATCTTAAACTTACCCCACTTTACAAAATCTCCTCTACCTTTATTTAATAATTATGTCTTTCTATACAAAACAGAATTTCAGTTCTATTTTTTGCTACGTTCCATTTCCTTTGTTTTTACCAGATCGCAAATCACATGAGAATAGAGGCTCCCCAACACTGAACACAGTACCTGGCACATAGTACTCACTCAGCAAATTTTAAATGAAAGAGATTTCACTGTTCAAATTCCTTTAGACTGCAGGCATGTGGACAATATTTACTTAATCGCTGATATATATGTCTCCATAGCTATGGACATTAACTCATGCTTTTTTGCAGCCTCCTTTGGAACAAGGCAAGACAAAATGAACTAAATTTAAAGCAGGAAAAGCCAATCTGTTGTCACTTATGCAAGAGAATACTGAGTTACTTTTTAAAAATGTAACTTAAAGTGTAAGATTACATTTTGAGAAATAATAGTTCACTGTATTAGAAGACTGCAAATTTTGAACACACTTTTTTGGTATAGGATATCATACTAATAATTTTCTTACAAAAATAAAGTTTTAAAAATCAGTGCTTAGAGATTTTCCCTCCTGGTATCTTAGCATCCCCTTTATAATGGGTATCACTTATAGGCTATACATTTAAACTACTACACTTAACTAAATACCAGCCATTCTGTAATGTGAGGGAGAGGCTTAACCAAATCCTCTGAAACAATGGATGAGACACAGTGAGCTGCAAAATTACTCCCAGGATTAAAAATTATTCATTTTTTTAATATCCTCCCCTCAAAACATCCCTTATTGGTTGGTGTTAACCAGACAGCCATTCTTTGTCCTCTCCTTGGTCTTGTGACTTTCCCTGTTTCTTCTCAGCCTTTTTGATGGCATCAGCTGCTACCACTCTCTGCTAATTTCCTCAGATTTCTACATCCTTAACCTTAGCGTTCTGCAGAACATTGCACCTGGATGTCCTCTCTTCCATCACCGCCACCAAATTCAACTCCAGTGTCCAAACCATAAGTTACCGTGTTTCTCCCCTCTTGCCACCACAGAACAAGGTGTCACTCCTTCTACACTCCCTAGGTAGTTGTCGGAGCCATGCCTCCTTTTAACACATGCTCAGCATAAAACCAGTCATCAAATCCCATCAGAGTTCTTTCTGAAATATCTCCTGAAATTAACTTCCCCTCTATTCCTACAATCCTGGCTTCACCTTCTATTTAAATGATTGCACAAGCAGGAAACCAGTGTCTCCTGTTCCAGTCCAAAGCCCACACTGCAGCCCCAGTTCTCTATCAAAAAATAAAATCTGGGCTTTCCCACTGAAAGGCTTTGCCAGTCCTGATTTTCTCCTTCCAGTGGCTCATTCATAGTATAAACTAGAGAGTTTTCTTTCATGCATGGAAGGATTTTCTAGCCACTTTAAATTTTTTTAATCAACTCTAATATTTGCTGAGCTTTGCACTTACTTTTCCCTGTGCCTGAAATACTTCTCCCTTCATCAGTGTTTGGCAAAATCCAACAGCCTTTGTGACCGAGATCATTTGTCATCCGCTCTGTGAAATGTTTGCTGATTTCCCCTGGAAAGACTAATCTCTATTGTCTTTTTCTTTCTGTGCTTTCACAGTACTTCATTCATTCCCCAAACAGCAGTCGTGGGACCTCTTTGAAACATAACGAAGACTGTAACACATTCCTGTTGATACCCTGCAATGGTTCTTTACCCTACCTAGAATAAAATCTAAAATCCTTTTCTTGACCTACTGGAGAGTCCCTTAGAATTAGGCAGTGGAAAAATAAATAAATAAAATAAATAAAAATAAATTAAAAAAAAAGAATTAGGCAGTGGGTGAGTGGGTGGGGGCAGCTGGGTGGCTCAGTTAAGCATATCCACCTTCAGATCAGTAATGATCTCAGGGGTCCTGGGATCAAGCCCTGAGTCAGTCAGGCTCCCCTGCTCAGTGAGAAGTCTGCTTTTCCTCCTCCCTTTGCCCATCCCCCTGTTTCTGCATTCACATGCTCTTTCTTTCTCTGACCCTCATTCTTGCTGTCTCTCTCTCAAATAAATAAAATCTTTAAGGAAAAAAAAGAAAAAGAATTAGGCAGTGGGGCCTCTGCCTTAATCCCACAGTCAGCACATCAAAAATATGCTCATAGTGTATTTATTTAAGAACACATGGGTGCCTCTGTCACTTGAGATCTGGAGTTCAGAGATGGCACAGCCACCACATCCATTCATAGCTGCTTTTGCACTACAACCACAGCATTAACTAACTGATACAAATTCTATGGCTCAAAAAGCCACAAATATTTGGCCCTTTACAGAAAAATCTGCCGGCACCTGGTTGACTCTGTAACTCTGTGACTACCAACATTTCAGGCCCCCAGAAACACTTCCCAGTATCTGTCTACCTTTGCCTTCAAAACAAAGGCTACTTTTTGTCCAAGTGTGCAAAGATCTGTAGGTTGTGCAGTCACCATCATCAGCAATGAACACTTCTTTGGGGATCAGAGAGGATTTGAATGCTTTGGAGAGAAGACTCATTTATTATCTTGTCAAAGCCTTCCTCTAAGAGAATACAGATGCAATAGATACTTACATAATAAAATATTATTTCCCCAAGTGCTAAGTGTCCATTTTCTTACTTTGCTTCATGATCTTATTTGTGATTCCAGAGGTACTCACAGTTTAGTACATTATTTGCAATAATCATACACAGTAGCCAAGAAATATTTTGTAATATTAAAACATTCATTTTTGTCTTCAATTTAAATATAAGTTAGCCTAGATGTAACATGCGTGAAGCATGATCCTAATTCTTTGGTCTCATAGCCATTCAACAGTAAATACCAGCATTGTATGTATTTATAAAATACAATATAGACATAATACTAAAATGGACATAATTTATACTTATGTAAAATACAATTACATTTTAAATAAATAATTTTGATATACATGTATTATAACTAGTACTTTCCCTTTTCTTATAACAGGTAATTCTGGATATTTTAAAAAAACACTTTTGAAAATATACGTAAATATTTTTCCAACTTTTTCAATTTGCATCAACTTGCATTTTTGGTGACATATTTAAATTTTGTACATTTTTAATATAATTGTATTTTATTTCTAATTCTTTAGATGATTGCTGCCAATAAAATATTATGTGGCTATTTTTTATTTAAGGTTGCTTAATTAGTGATTCTGCCAAAATAAAAGCAAGAAAAAAATCTAAGGAGCAATGATCTAATTGCTTAGAAATTATGAATGTTTTTATTACCTTATGAGTACAAGATCACTGACCCATTTATAGAACATCCAAAAATAATTAATAATAATGAAATTTGGTCATCTTGAATCTTTTTTTTTTTTTTTTTAAATTTTTTTTTTTTAATTTTATTTATTTATGATAGTCACATAGAGAGAGAGAGAGAGAGGCAGAGACATAGGCAGAGGGAGAAGCAGGCTCCATGCACCGGGAGCCTGACGTGGGATTCGATCCGGGGTCTCCAGGATCGCGCCCTGGGCCAAAGGCAGGCGCCAAACCGCTGCGCCACCCAGGGATCCCGGTCATCTTGAATCTTTTGCTAATACTGAGTCATACAAATCTTAGTTTTATGAGAATTTTTAAATCTTGTCTCTGTGAAGGCATTTTTGTCAAGGTAGAAGAGGAGAACACAGTTCAATCAACTGTGTATGATTATGATCTGTAACACTAGCTCTTTAGGGCTATAGCAGGTGGATCTCCACTGGCATTCCTGGCCTGAGCTCCACAATTAGAAGGTGTGGATCTGTCCATGGGGCTCATGTTTGGCCCCTGACCACCTTTCAACCTTCTCTGTAGGTTTCTGTCACAGTCCTAGCTGTTTTCACCTTGGAGCATTTGTACCACCGTTCCTTCTACTGGAAGTATAGAAAGTCTTGAGGGTGGCTTTGTTTGATATTCAAACCACAGGTTAAGAATCAGCCTCAACTTTCTGGAACCAAAGGGAGTTCCCTAGATTCCCTATTATATCAGTCGTCTGCTTTGTTTTCCTGATAGCACCACAGCAATCTGGTATTTCCTTATTAATTTATTAACTTAATGCCTGACTCCTCCAGATAGATATCTATCTTGAGACCTTATCTATCTTGTAAAAGTGTATTCACAGTAGCCAGTACTGTATTAGACATATAGGAAGTATACAATAAATATTTGTTGAGTAAATACCTCTTTGTAGCATGAAAATGTAATTATCTGTGGCCATGAATTTCTCTTGGTCGGCAGCAAGTACTGTCATTGACAGCAAGTCAGCATAATGCAGTGCTGACTCAAAAATACTTCTTGAATGAATGAAGGAGTAGTTAAATGGACTAATGATTTAATATATTCATGAATTATAGAGTATATTCCCAATTCAATTAATGAAGTATTTTAGACCTTGGGTTAATTCTTTCAGTACCATAGTTTCTCCATGTACTGAATTTTGGAATCACTCTCATCATCAAGCATATTTTTAACTTAATTTGTGTAAGCCCATGAAACTCCTCTAGTGACAATCATATAACTTTATTATTGTTGTGTCTCGGCCACCAGCTCAGAACACATCATTTGCCAAGAACATGTTCAAAGCAGATGGATGTTAAATCTGTGAAGCTTTTATTATTTTTATTAGCACTTGTTACAAAGGACATAAGCCTCTATAATCAAACATTGCTTACAGAGAGCTTGTGGTTCACTGACAGCCACAGCCACAACACCAAACCTGCTTGTATGAGTTTGGTTGCTAGTAATACAAGCAGAGATTTTAGTTGAATGCAGAAAAATAAGGACTATTTTACTAACAATTTCCTGGCTTTTTAAGAATGTCCTTGACATATATGTATGAATTGAATAACATGAAAATAAAAATCTAGACATGCTTAGAGGACATATGTATTGATTTTCTCAGTAACTCCAACTCATTTTTATCAGACATAGATCAAAAGTTTCTCTGCATGTTCCTCTTCCTTCTTTGAGGAAAATTAGCTACTTATCTTTCATCAGGGGGTTTACATGGGACCATGAAGTCAAAAAAATATATCATTTTTTTCTTTTGAAAAATAACACTGGTATCTCATTATTTAAAAAGTAGTTACATGCACAATATAGAAAATAGATACAGAAAAGGGATAAATTGAAGCTATCACCTCTTCATTTACAGATGGCCACTATCACATCTCAGGATATGATTCCCAATAAACACACCCAGGCATATGCAGCTTTTTCAAAATAAGATAATACAATACATAGATTTTGTAATTTTTTTCAGCTAAGGAGGTCTATATCTCCTTTTCAATAAATTCTCACATCATTTAATACCCAGCCTTACTTAAGTTTTTCAATTTACTCCCAATTTCTGTTAGTGCTAATATGTTTAAATTGGGATCCAACGCAGGATCATACATTGTTTCTTCTAGTTGTCATGCCTGTTAAGTGCTTTTTAATCTAGAGTAGTCAAATTTTTTATGATATTGAATTGCTAAGGAGATCAGAAATGTCTCCTCTCTTAACTCAGAAGAAAATAGAGGATTATTAGGATAGGTAACTATGTGACCACAAGTAGATAACACTGTCTCATCAAATTCCTGATGAAATAACCAACAGGATTCCCCAAAACAGATGAGACCTCTCTATGTTCTAGAAACTTAATGCTAAATGCTACTTTCCATGCCAGAACCAATTAAGAATTTCTTCTAGACATAATGTAGATTGGGATTGAAGGAATGCATGCCCTCCAAAAGTCTTATGTTGAGATAAACGAGATGCTGTGGTCCTATAACCCATTGGAGCTAGACATGGAGACATTCCTCAGCATGGTAGTGGCACCCAATTTGTCATGTCTTTTGCCTCTACATATCAGTAGCCTGTGGAGTGCACCAGTCACACTGGAGAATAGAGAACTCACTTCTGTGTGCCCACACCAAGCAGAGGTCAAAGCATGAATCTCTAAAGGGAAAATACAGTGACTCCAAAGGTATGCAAAAACCAAGTTATTGTATGGCAACGTAGAAAGCAACAAAATAAACACTTATGCAAGCACTTAGAACATGCACCACCTATGAATGCTTCCTAAATAATCCAAGTGATGATTTTATACCAGGAAAATAAATGAAATCAAGTCAGTAAAGGAAGAATGAAGAAATAAAGTTATCAAGGAATTATAAGGAGCATGAAACCAGTTAAGTATAGAGAAATAAATCCTCTCAAGTGTTCTAAATAGTGTTACAAAATTAATGCCTCACAATGTTTTGATAAGATCAACTGTTTTTTTTTTTTTAGTTTTTATCACTTTATATTAAATTAATGACAACTGAACAAAAAAAAATCAGGAAAAACCCTAATATTCCAAAAAGAAGACAAAAAATTAGTGGATTTTAGTCATTTTATAGATGGGTAATATATGTTTTAAGAATGTTTCTGTAACCATTAGTAATAATCTAATGCCTATCATGGCAGACTGTATTTTCCAAAAACGGTCACAAAAATACATTTCCTATCCCACATGCTCTTCTAGAACCTGGTGGGCCTTTTAGATCACATCAGCTAAAAGAATAAGATGAAAGTGACATTAGGTGACTTCCAATGAGAGGTCACAAAAGGCAACACTGCATAGTTCCTCCTGTCTTCCTCTCAGGACACTTGGTCTTCGACCCAGGCACAGTTCTGTGAAAAAGCCCAGGGCACAAACAGAGGTCATGTAGAACCCTGATGTGGTTCAGCTAACATCCAGTAACATCTGCCAGACAAATGAAGGAAGCACTTGAGAACTCTCCAGCCTCAGCCACTGACTGCAGCCTCCTGAATACCCAGCATAACCATGTGGCTGAGATAGTCAACCCACTGGATCATGAGACATAATGATAATCAACAATTGTTATGTTTTGTTTCACACTGTGGTGGTTTGTCATGTGGCAATAAATAATCATACAACAGCTAACAAAGAGTCTGTACATAAAATAGAGTGAATCAGAAGCAGCACAGAGTGGAACCTGGGTGGCTCAGTGGTTGAGCATCTGCCTTTGGCACAGGTCATGATCCCAGGGTCCTGAGATCGATCCTGCATTGGGCTCCCCACAGGGAGTCTGCTTCTCCCTCTGTCTGTGTCTCTGCCTCTCTCTCTATCTCTCATGAATAAATAAATAAAATGTTTTTTAAAAAGCAAAGAAACTATAGAAACCATAAAAACCATAAATCATGATACAACTAATACAATATTTATAATAAATGCAAATGGTCTAAACATTCTTATCACCTGGAAAAGATATGCAGATTGAGTTAAAATAGGAAATTCAGTTATCTGCTACTACTAACCTGCTGCCCCATAATTATGAAAAGATTTTTAAAAATGATAAAATATAGGTGCCTGGCTGGCTCAGTACGCGGAGCATGCAACTCTTCACCTCAGAGTCATAAGTTTGAGCCCTACGTTGGGAGTAGAGTTTACATAAAAAAAAAAAAAAAAAACAATAAAATATGAATTAAACTCAAGAAGAAATAATTTGGATTTTTGTTGTTTTTGAACTGAAGAACTTCTGAGTCTGTAATAAAATAAGGTACATTATGAATCTTCAACAGTATAGAAATCTGTGTTTTCCAAAATTTCTTTACTATAAAATGATTTGTTCACAGAATACTAGCAATGTGCTATAAAACAGTGGAATAAAGGACTGTAGGGCACAGTTTAGGAAATGCTACAATAAGCCAATTCTACTTTGAACATAGATACAAAATATGTAAACTCAAGAAGTTAACAATGATATATTTCTATTCATAACATCTAAAAAGTATACCAGAAATGGTTACTTCTATTATAAACTATTATAATATACTTCTGTTACAAAGTGGCAACATCACTTAGTGCTAAAACATTACACACAATACCATTAAAACAAACAAAATAAGGATGTCTATTTTCACAAATATTTTATTTTGATCTAAAGATTAAGTTAATGTAATAAGAATCATGAATAAGATATATAGATTATTAGAAAAGAGGGATAAATGGATCAAAACTTGCAGGTGAAATCCCTATATTCTTCCTCAAAAGCAAGAATCTCAACTGAAAAGTAGAATGAAAATATCCTGCCAATGATGAAGCTGATACACACATGTGATAGACTACAATGCAAGCACTGGAAATAATGTTTTTGAAGAATCTTTGACATTCTCATTTAAGTTTAAAAAAAATGATTAGGAAACTAATTGCTCTAATTATAAGTTTCTCTTTCAAAAACAAAAGACAAAGAAGATACAATCAATGGTGATCATCTAGTTCATGAAGTTATAGACAATTTTAACTTTATTCTTCATGCTTTTCTATATTTTTCATATTTTCTAAAAGAAGCATACACTACCAGGAAATCCAACTTTTATTGTATTTTTATTTTTACAAATATTTTAATTTAGCTCTTTATTATATCTAACAACCCCTTAAGTGTAGTATCTTCTATGGATCTTTCCTTGATCTTTTGCTCACCTCACTATATGTTTAAGGTAGCTTTTTCCAAATCTATACCTTCAAATACCATCTGATGGTCTACTTATGACACATCCAAATATTTTTAACTTCTTACTAAATATCTTCACTTTGTCGATGTGGTAGAATCTTAAACAAATAATCTATGTCCAAAATTGAAACCATTTTTCTTCCAGAAGTCATTCTACTTTTCTAAGGTTAACTATTTTAGTGAAGGACATTTTGTTTACCTAGATACCCAGGCTAGCAAAAGGAGGTTAAGGAATCATGGTGTTATTTGAATGAAAGATGGCTTTAAAAACGAAATGATATTTGAAATGGATCTGAAAAAATGATGCAAGTACCCCCAGGGGTAAAACCGGGACATGATTTGCTCATGAAAAAAAATTACGCTGTCTTATTAGAGGTCTAAGTAAAAAGTGAATCATGGCAGAGATAATGCATCTTTAATTTGAAATATCCGAAGACAGAGACGATTGGCTTCAGATGAGTTCCTACTTAGAGCACACTGAGCTGATCACCTAAAGCAGTTGAAAAATTATTTTGTTTGTGCTCTTAAGATACAAAGTGCAAAGGGAGCCCCTCCTGAGAGTGGTCTGAAGAGATCCTGACCTACACGTTTTCTTCCAGCAGTGAAGCAGTGTGCTTCATGCAAGCCTTACAAGGAGTTTAAATAAGGAGATTTATTGCTTAGGTTCACTTCAAGGACATTACACATGAATACTTGGATTTTGATGTCAGAAAATACTCATTTTATGTTGCACTTGCTTGCATCACATTTAATATAAATCGAGGATCCTCTTCAAGATGGTTTCTAAGCAGTTCAAAAGAAGTAAAATCTATTGCCTCTATTATGCAAATTTCAAGAAACAAAAAGATGCATACCTAATGTAAAAAAAAATAAAATAAAAATAAAAGGTATCCTTTAAAATCAAGGTATTCATATAGCATAAAATTCAAACACATATAATTGTTTTTTTAACAAGCTATAAAACATAAAATGACAATTGAATGTTAATTTCTAGCACATATGTCAGGTGATATTATAATATGACTCTCTTTTCAAAACTGAAATATTTCCAAGAAAATTTCAGAAGTTTAAAAACTGTCCTTTGCTCCAAATATCATTAGTATTGAGACAACTGATCAGTTTCAGTTCAGGGTACAGATTAATCATCATCTGTTACAGTTGGACAGACTTCATGTGAAGGAGAAAGGAAACTGGATTTCTAGAAGTTTTCAGCACAGAAATACCCTTTCTTCAGAAATATCTATTATCACACAGAAGGTTTACAATGTCTAACTCATGGCTCAAGACAAATCATTGGTATATGACAGACTGTGCTCTGTTACTAGTAACTGAAGTCAAATGTAGCCCAGTACCCTTGATTCCTCAGATCATAACTTATTTCAATCAACAACAAAGTTAGAGAGTATCTGAATATGTAGCAATAGAGTTTAAAACACTCCTTCAAAAGATTTCTTCTACATTAGCTTCTCTGAAATTATAAAAATTCATTCCAGAAGCAAAAGAAAGATAACATAGTTTAAAATATATAAAAGAGCAATAAATAACACAAGTGTGGATGAAAAAAATAAATATACATAATAAAAAGGTCACTTTGATTCCACGAGGGATTTATCAAATCATCAAATAAATTAATGACAAACTATCCATCATTTTAAATAGTTATATGTGGGTATCTAATCTAATAAAAGACTATTCAGGCAGTTCTGTGTTCAACAGGTTAAAAGTCATTTTTCTGATGGAGATTTTGAGTATAGGAGAATGTAGCTCTTGGCTCTATTTAACTATATATCAGATGTAGCTGGTTAGGAATGCCAGTGCCCAAGAATACACTTAAGTAATATATTAATAATAACATTTGGCTTAAAATATACTCTAACTTTAAGCGGGTGATTATTAATATATTATGAATCCATACTAATCATCATGGTAGAATGCCCAGAATTTTAAATTGGAGGCTAATTCATAATAGTAATTTTTATTTTTAAAAAAGTAAGCTTAGTTCAATGTCTAATAAGTGCCTTACTATGTACTGAACATTCATTATCAGTGGTACTGTAGCACATGATTTGAGAACATCTTAAAAAGCTACTGCTTATTCTGACATCTAATTTGCATCAGGTTCTTAATTTCCAGCTGGAAACCAATTAGATACTCAGAAACAGAAGAACCAGTGAAATTATCAGTAATGATGCTATTTTACCAAAGGCAATAAAGACACGGAAAGGCATGAGCTTTCCACCATCAAATATATTTTACTCTTTTAAGTTCATGTTTACAAAGTTTCCATCAAAAAAAAAAACTTATGGGGCCAGAAAAAAACATACGATGCTTATTCCCTTCAATATACTTCTGAATTGCCAGGTGATATATTCAAACTGTGTTTCCAAAGTTTCCAGATGGAAATATTCCTCTTCACACACATTTCTCTCCATATTCTATGAGTACTAAGTCCTAGAGACCTTCTCTAATTATGGTTTACTTAATTACTGAATCTTAGTTATGCTGCTGTTAAAATCTCTCTTGCATCTGCAGAATACCTGCCTCCTCTTGGTCTAAGGGCTTATTACATTATATCTAGACTATTGCAGAAACCTCCAGTCTTCTGTTCCTGTCTTGTTCCTTCCCATCCAAACCACCCCTAAATTTATGCCTGAATCATAAATATGCCTGCTCAAACCCTGCATGGGTCCCCGTGGCTTGCAGTGGAATATGTATACTCAAAGCTCTCCACAGTCTGACACAAACATGCCTTCTGACCGTATCTCCTACTCTCTCTCATTTCTCTCCTTGTAGCCATGCCTCTAGAGCATACCTTTAGCCTACTCTGAAGTCACAGATTTTCTTGGGCCTCTAACAGAAGTTTGCTCAAACAAGCAATACGTACACAAAGTTTGTTTCCATCCCAAGTCATAGGATCATCACATTTCCACCCTGAGAAGCCCACGTGAAACTGTCTGGTTCAATTCTCTCATTTTATAAATATGACTACTGAACTGTGGTATAATTAATTAAGTAACTTGTACATGGACAGCCAGCCAGATATTGATAAATCAAACCCAGAATTCTCCCTCCCAGATAATTACTCTTTTTGCTAATAATTTAGAAACATTGCTAATGGTGATGGGTATGGTGTAATGGCATACTTTCATTGTCCATTGAAAAACTGTTGAGACCTTGTTGTCTCAACTCCCAATGCCTATATTTGAACTGTTATACAGAAAATGTTTCCACTTACACTGTAAGAGCAATATTTTGACAAAGGAATTGAAATATACAGTGAGTTTTCATGGAATATAAGACAACTGTAAGATATCAGTTTAAATACAATATGATTTTAAACAGGATTTAATTTTTTAAAAGACCTGTTTTCATATCTTGTCCTTATAATAATGCCATAAAATCAAAACCCCAGACAAATGTTAACTTCAGTTGGTAACTGGTTCTCTTAGAACTGCAATCTTACTGGCCAGAAAAAAGAAAAAAAAATGATCAATGAAAAGTTCTCTAAGCAAATCTGAGAAAAAAAGCATACGAATCACATAACTTCCAACCGTAATGTCAAAATAAGTGAGAGCTCATACCAACAACAAATTCAGTTGACTTCGTTTCTGTCTAAGTCATAGGTAAAAATCACAGGAGAAGAAAAAGAAGTCAAAAGGTAGGAGTTATTTCCTGCCATTGGAAGCTCTTGTGTGTCAAGAGTAGGTGGCAAAATAATACCAAAACAACAGTAAAAAAATAAAAGTGAGAACCGGATAGGTTAGTAGGGGGAGGTTTAAGTACAGTGTCTTTGTAGATAAGCAAAGAGAAACTACCAAAGCAATTCTTCCATTACCCACATAAATCATAGTAAAAGGTGTCGCAGGGAAGCTTGGGGTTGGTGACCTGATGCTCCAGCTACTCAGTTTTAAATTAATGACCATAATCTATCTTATATATGACTTGCCTCCTTTTTATTTTCTACTGGTCTCCCTCTGTTTACCATGAGTTCCACTTTTCCTCTATCTTCTTAATATTTTTATAAGTATCATGACAAAACTCAACAGTAAAGCACTCTCTCAAAAGTAACAGTAAACTGAGATGCATTCATCATTGTTTTGTGTGTGTGTGTGTGTGTGTGTGTGTAGATTTGTATGCATGGTTTTCTCAGATGTAATAAAAAAGGATCAATTTATTTTCCCCCTTTCTGCATCCAATCTTTGTGTTTTGTATACCAATACTAGATTACTTGATCCAGGTTCATCCTATCTTTCTGTATCATTTATCTCTCTCTAAAAGATACCTACTGAGATAATATGGTGGCAATAGTTTCCATTTTCCATCATTGAAGTAAAACTGGAATTCGAGGAGATCTGGACAATAGGGATAGGAGGAAGTCCTGAAAAAATGATAACAGAGGAAAGCCTGCTGTGGAAGGGATGGGAACTGCCCCCTTTTAAACAGACTTACTACTGGAAAAATGTAAATGGGCAAAGAGTAGCATTAACCCTTGGGCAAGTCCAATCAGAGATATAGAGGACAACCTACAGAACCGTTCCTAGAAGTTACGGAAAAGAAACATTGATTTGTGAACAATAAAGCAGAGGGGTCTGAAAAAATAAAGGGTGGAGAGCAAACTCTCACTCTCAGGATTATAGGATTACTCGGTATCAGCAAGAATGGAAACAATAATTAAAAGCCTTATGAAAGAAGTGTTTTCTAAATGATAGAAGTCATTTGTATACAGGACTCCATGAGCTCTGAACAGAATTAATAACATCCCCCTCCCAAAATCCCTCCAGCATTATCAACCAGCTAATATGGAACAACGGGGCAACATCGTACAGAGCTTCAAGACAAAGCTTTTGCAACTCGGTGATTTTACACACAGCTGAGTTGCTTTATTGTGTGAGGAAAACAGAAAGCCATTTTTAGATAAGCAAAAACCGGACAGCATATCACTCATTTACACTTCTGGAAAAGATTACCTGAAACCTCACTTTAATGATAGAAAAATAGAAGCAAGGCACTTAGGGAATAGGGAAATAGAGTTGTAAATTGAGGTTTCAAAAGCAAACGTCTTACTGGAAGAGCTCAGATAATATAAATGTGCAAATTGGCTGCTGCAAAGCCAGAGAAGTAATGGTATTTAGTCAAACTGGAAATCTCATGCCCTACCTAAAGTCATGAAATGCAAATGCTGCAAGTGCATTTACTGCCTTTTTCTAGCCAAAGGAGCATAATTTTTTGACCTCTGATGTGAGGACACACTTGCGTTTTCCCTCTGCGGGTTCACATCCCAAATGCAGTGGTCCGCTTGGATTATCAGGACTATTTTTAAAGCCACCGGTAACCCTTGGCCCTGCAGTATTTCCCCAGTATTTCCCAGTTCCCTTTCCATCCCTCTGATCCTATCTGACCTGCATCACATCCTTTACCGTGCAATTTTTTTAATTTATTTTTTATTGGTGTTCAATTTACCAACATACAGAATAACCCCCAGTGCCCGTCACCCATTTATGAGGGCTTTAGTACCACCTTTGATGATGGTTAAAATAATCACAGGTTTTGCTCTATGACGGCACTAGCTAAAAAGCCTAACATTTATATGATTTGGACACTCTGCCAAGAAACTTAAAAGATACTTGACAAAACATATTTCCCGCCCTTTTAAGCTGCATAGAGAAATATTATTGCCAATTTCACAAGAAATTTCACAAGAAATTTTTGTGATACATTCAAAATCAGTGTTTCATTGGTTTCTTAAAGCTTATATTGATTGGCTAATCCTTCCATGTTAATTGGGACTAGCAGTAATTATCAAGTGGAAGATCTCCATTGTTGCGTAATATTTTATACCAAAGGCCTGATTTTACCTGCATTAATCATGTTTAAAAATCCATACTGTTAAACTTGAACTATGTAAAAATTAAGGGGAAAAAGAAAGACTAAGACAATATAGCAAAGTATCTATTTTATAAGATTCTAGGTTATTTTCTATATTAGTATATCTATATCCAAAATTTTTTGCATTTGTGTTTTATTTGTAAAACAAATTAATATTGTTGAGTATTATTCTAAAATTCTGACAATGAATATGGCTTCTCTTAAAATGGGGAATTATCTCTTAATAGCTTTTTTATAATAACTTATTGTAAAACATAATAAAATAAAGTTCTAATCTAGTCATTGGACATGTGGACACACCATTTTTTCTCAGAATATGCTGACTTGAATTAACAGCATAACTGCGCATTCTGAATATTCTAAGCGCTAATTAACAGTCAAGGGGTGATTGTTCCAAATTATTTTCTGAAAGGCCACCAGTGAAAAAGAAAAGGTGAGGCCTTGCCTCAAGCCTTTTGCAAAAATAAATTCTAAATTGTGAAAAAGGTAAATGTTAAAATAAATTAAGGTTAAGTAAGAAAGAGCTTATCAGTAAATATATGTATGTGATCACATTATGCATTCTCAACGGAAACCAAAGGTAAAGGACAGAGAGCAAAAATATCGACAGATTGAACCACAAATGTGACAAATTCTACTGTCAGTGTTAGATAAAAGTCTTTAAAAATCCATAAGATATACCCTACAATAGAAAAACATAGAAAAGACATAAAAACAAATTCAGATGGTCAGCAGTTCAAAACTTGAGTTATACAATGCCCTTTTAAACTTTTTTTTCCCTAGAAAATTGGCAAAGGAATTTTAAAATCTTAGTATTTTATTCTGATAACTATACAGGGAGTTTGATCAGCATCTGTTCTACTGAGACAGAGTAAATTGCTATGTTTATGAAACCGATCCGGCATTAAGGGTCTCAGATTTTCTTTGGGTTAGGGACACAATCAAATCTTTACCTCTACAGCTGTCTTTCTCTCTCTCTCCTTCTAAAAGGATGTTCGTTGCAGCTTTATACACAGTTTATGTAACTAAAAATCACATAATAACATAATAAATTCATTTTGATAGCCCATATTTTAAAACAGTATGCAGCCACCAAAATCATGTTTTCAAAAATAATTGAATAATAGGAAAATCCTCATTGTAAAATGTTAAGAAAAAAAGTGTATGTACAATGTGGTTTTAATTATATAAGCATATACATCAAAATTTCCATCATGGTTATCTCTAGGTAATGATTTGCTAGAAAATTATTTTTCTGTTTTTTTTGTATTCTTAAATATTGTATGATAAGCATACCCAACTTCCATAATTATAGGCAATCTTTCTTTCGTGGGGTAGATCTTTTCATTCATTCACTCATTTTCATTCAAAAAATATTCACTGAGGGCAGCCCAGGTGGCTCAGCGGTTTAGCACTGCCTTTGGTCCAGGGCGTGATCCTGGAGACCCAGGATCGAGTCCCACGTCAGGCTCCCTGCATGAAGCCTGCTTCTCCCTCTGCCTGTGTCTCTGCCTCTCTCTCCTCTCTGTGTCTCTCATGAGTGAATAAATAAAATCTTTAAAAAAAATAATAATTCACTGAATGCTAGGTAGAATTTAACACCAAGTTCATTATTCTGTGTCTCTAAATTAAATATCACTAAATAGCAAACTTAATCATGACACAATGAGTCCAAATTTAAAAGCATCAAACCTTTGTTATTATGATCCAATCATACAATCGAATGCCACTCAATAATAAAAGTGAGAGAACAAACCACTGAAACTTGCAACAACATCAATGAATCTAGCTCTGGGCACTTTTAATATTTCCTTCAATCAAAATTATTCTGACAGTAACATCAATGCCATGGGGGGAAAAATATTGTTTGGAATAAGCTGATTTTAAAAAAAAATAATGGACCACAGGATCTCTTAGTTTTAGTAGTTTTGCACATTTTAAAATGTATCCTTGGCCATGGAAGATGCTTACTAATAGAACTTCCAGGGCTCATAAAAATGGCCAAGGGACAACAGTTTCAGAGGCTCTGGAAATAGATGAATCATATAGCTCATCTGCCTGGTCTTTTCTTCAATTAGAGTAAACTATTGGAAAATATGTGAAATCCTGCAGAGATTTGCCGGCTTTGTCATGGTGAACTTTCAGGACACAGAGCAGGAACTCCTTTGTCCATGGGTGTTGGTCCAGATCAGGGCTCATAAAGCAAACAGTGGTGGGCATATGGCAAGCCAGAGGATAAACTCTGGGGCTGCTGCCTGGAGTGAGAATTTTACTCAGATATAAATAATTTAGGATATTTTAGAGTCATACCAAAATGGATATATTATAAAGTATAATTCAAATTCCATGCATGTTATTAGAATAGAATATAAGTTTTCAGATACCTACTTGGACTTTCTATCCCGGTCCTGGAAAAAAACATTTCTTTCTTTTTCATCAGCCACTGGCGATATATGCAGAGGAGAAGGTAGGAATCACTCTCTGCAAGAGGATGTCTTCCGTGATATGAGGGAATCTAAAGGCCTACCTACCACATTTGATGTTCTGAATGGGGCATAGAGTCACTCTGGGGAAGCCACACAGTGCTCAGGTGCCCAAGCCAGCTGTAGGTAGCCTCAGACTTGGTGTGTGTGTGTGTGTGTGTGTGTGTGTGCGCACACATGCATGTGCTGTGTGTGACCCTGTGCATGTGTGTGTCACATGGACATACCGCAATGAACAGCCTTTGACAGTGTCAGTTTAGAGTCTGCCAAGTGCTAAGGCTGGATAAATTCCCAGGGACAGCCAACTTCCCTGTTCCTTGATACTTGGCTTTCTGAAAACAAAAGATCTGTCTGCAAGGGTGTGGTAATGTGGCACAGGAATATCACATGACTGACTAAAACTGCTTTTGGGGGTGGGTACCCATTTAGGAGATGTGATAGCACTTAGAGTTTTCCGATGGCTTTATTTTTTTTCAAATAAAACTACAATTACAAATTACAATTTTTTTTACCTTATTAGAGAACATCAACCTTGCAACATATTTCAAACTTTAGGCAACCAAATTCATGTAATTTTGGCCAGTCACAACTTTGACAATTACAACCTTCTTACTGGAAGTTGCATAGTAGGGAGTTTGGGTTAAGCCTCAGCCGTGGCAAAGGAGGAAGACACAAGGTCCTCCTCGTGCATCCCTCACTCCTGCTGTGTGTGTGGCCTGACATGGGAGTCATAGGAACTTTGAAGTACTATACAGCGCTTCCCATGGGCCTTGTATGACTTCATATTTGGGGTCTCTCTTGGCTGCTTGAGGCCAGTGCCTAAGTGCACTCACATTATACCTGTGTCTAACCAAGTAGGATGTCTAGATAAAATAGAGGATGCTCAGTAAGATTTGGATAACAGATAAACAATGCATAATTTTTAGTGTAAATATGTCTCCAATGGTATCCTGGTGACCCTATCAAGTGGCATCTCCAAGACACGTAGAGGACCTTGACAGAGAGGAGAATCACTGGTTCTCAGATCTCCAGGAAAAAGCTCAAGGTTGACTTTCACCAGGTACACTTTGCTCCCCTATAGATGGAGTGCTTGGAATTGCAAGAAGCAGCTGTGTGCAGTGGATCCAGGACTGTATCAAATCCTTGCTCATCTCCAGTCCCTACAAAAATATTTGATGGCCCAGTGCATATGCCTCTCCAGCCATGGCTCTTGGTCAGTAGGCACAGGACCAACACCCTTGTAGAATCATTCTCTATTAGCCAAAGGTCCACACATTTGTTTCTAGTAGGGAAAGTCATTTTTTACCCAACTCCCTACCTGGGGATATTCTCCTACACTGTAAATGGCAGATATTGACATGTGGGGAAACAAAACCAGTCATTCAAGTCTTGAATATATGGTAGGCATTGTGTTAGAAACTGAAAATACTGTAAACAAGGCAAATTTAGACCATAACTTCAAGAAACATAGTACAGAAGAAACACCAAAATGTAAACATGTAACTATAATACCAGGTGATATGTGCACTCTGTTTTGTAATGCAGGATGCTACTAGACTCTGATAAAGATGTCCAGCTCAGTCAAGCTGGTATCAGGGAAGGCTTCTTATCCAGGCTGAGATGCAAAATATGAACAGAGTGATTCAGTGTTCCAGAAAATAAGATTTGAGGCTGCAGAGGGATCAATGTTGGTAAAAGCCCAGCAGTCTGAGAGAATATGGCTCATCCAAAGAATGTGAAAAGCTGGAAGAATAGTGAGCCATAAAGTCAGAAACCTATTAAGTGTATTAAGAACTTGAACTTTTGGGGTGCGTGGGTGGTTCAATTTGTTGAGCATTTGCCTTCAGCTCAGGTCATTATCCCAGGGTCCTAAGATCAAACCCTACACCGGGCTCCCTGCTGAGCAGAGTCTGCTTCTCTCTCCCTCTGCCCCATCCCACTGCTCATTCTCTTTCCCTCTCTCTCTCAAATAAATAAAATCTTAAAAAAAAAAAAAGAACTTGAACTTTATTCTCAGATTAAAAGGGGGAGCTAGTAGAGTTGTAACTAAGGACATGATGTGATCACATTCACATTTTAGAAAGAGTTCTTCAGCCCTGGTAACAAGGAAGAGAAGGAAATTTGAAATTTTGGAAATCTGGTGGTCAGAATCTGTATGAGATCCCATGGACAATGGGAAGTAACAAGGAGAATAAAGAGAACAGAAAAGACCGCAGAAACACTTAGGAAGGAAACCTGACAGAGTGTGGTTCTTGTGACACCATTGGATCTGGGTGGTGGTCAGAGCTGTCCCTACTCTTCTCCTGATTTGATGTCTTTTCTGACAGTCCCCTGGAGGGCCCTCGGGTAGCTCATCTCAGCATCTCTTCCCCAGAGACACACAGGAACTCTGCCATTGGCTCCTGTCTTGTCATGTTCTCCTTTCTGTTAAAGTCTTCCTTCTTTAGCACCTCGTGTCTCTCAAAAGTCACTGTTTAAAATTTATGAATATAATTTAGTCTGAAATTTCAAGAAGCCATTGGAAAAGGGGATTAGCATGTTTTCTTTCCCAGAGGGAATCATATTAAGGATAAAAGTAAGTTATTCATTGATCTTCTCATAAATAATTATTAAGAGTCTATTATATGCCAGGCACTGTTCTGAGTGCTGGGGAGCAGGAGGGAACAAAACAGAAAGAGCCTACTCCCATAGAGCTTATGTTCTCTAGGGGAGAAACACAGTATAAATATATATATATATATATATATATATATATATATATATAAAATATGTATACATGTATAATTGTATATATGTAATATGCCAATATATAGTGTGGCAGGTAGTGATAAGAGGGGAGGTGTTGCTATAGAGTATCAGGGAAAACCTGATTGTGAAGGTGACTTTTGCACAGATACCAGGAAGTGAGAGCAGAAATACACAGATATCTGAGAGAAAAATAATCTAGAAACTGAATCAATAAGAGGTAATCTGCCTCGCATGTGTGAGAAATGACCAGAGGATCATTATAGCTGGAGAAGAGTAAGCAAGAGGGAAGAGGCCAGGAGATGAGTTTAGCACAGCAGCAGATGGGGTGGACAGAGAGCTGGTCATAAGGACTTAGGTTCGAATTCTTCTTGACTTGGGAAGCTTCTGGAGTCTTTTGAACAGAAACGGGATGCCATCTGAACTGGGTTTTAACAAGCTCCATCTGGCTTCTGGACAGAGAATAGATCGTGGAAAGAGAAGAGTTAAGGCAGAAACACTACTTAGGAAGCTTTTATGTAATCTAGGGGAGGATGCTGGCTTGAGCTAGAGTTCTCACAGTGGTGGCAGTCAGAAGTTGTCACCTTCCAAATATGTTCTGAAGTGTCCACAGACTTTGCTGAAAAAACCAAGGTGGTGAGTGAGAGAAAGGAGTCAAGGACGATTCCAAGGCTTGGTGCTGCAGTCATCTCAGAGTCTTTAGACAAGTCTGCCTTCCTCAATTTCTCCAAACATGCTTTCTCACACTGCAAATGCTGGTCCCCTGCTAGCCCTTTTTTTCTCTTTCAAGACGAACAAATATGAACATCACTTTTTCAAACATCTACCCCAATCCCATCTTCTTCCAAAATCAATGTCTACATTCTAAATGCATACAATTTTTAGAAAGGTTAAGCTATCTTTAAAAGTGTTATAAGTGATTAGGACCTAAAATGATAAATGTTGATGTTTTGCCTGCACACAGTCCCTTTCTTCCTTTCAGAACTAATTCTCAATATGGAGACAATAGACTAGGGAATTAGCTTGGCCCTAAAAGAGTTAAAGGTAAGGATCCTATTTACCCACATTTTTTAAAAGTTCATTTACTTGAGATATCATATTGTGCTATCAAATCAAAGACCAAATACAACTTGCCTCTTGGTAAAAATCTAGGAAAGCAGAAAGCATCGGGAGACCACCTGAAGAAAGTCATTAGGAAACCAAGTAAGAGAAAACCTGGTTGTTCTTCCAGCTTAGAGGCAATGACCTATTGCTTTGGATGAGGATGCTCTGACAAATTTATTCTGCCCGAAAACTTCTCTCCAGGACCATTAAAAACACTTTAAAGAGAAGACGGAAATAGCAGGAGGGAAAATGGTAACTAACTTATGTAAAAAAAATAAACCATTAAAACAAAACCCTGAATTAATGTACATGAGGATAAGAAGGCCCCATATGCTATTTAGCCAAAGTCAAGTTGTTGATTCTCTTTCCCATCATTCAGCCAAGCATAACCCTTAAAACAGGCAAAAGAGACAATTTTTTTTTTTTTTGGTACCTTTAGAGGTCCACAGATTCTTTCAAGTTCTTGGCCGAGGTCTTACATGCTCAAGTATGTACCAAAGAGTTCAAGTAAAGCAGTGAGATAAAATTTTGGCATCAACCGATGAGGAAGAATTTTAGGGGATCCCAAGGAATCTCCAAGACATTGTACGTTTTCTTTGCCTTCACACAGACTGTGATTTTTTTTGCTCAATTCAACTCAGCATTCCTCAGCTCTGTGCAATTGCTCATCCCAATGATCCTACTAACATTTGTGGAAATATTCCCAGCCATATTTCCTACCACCTTCCATAATCTCTGACCAAATGCAACTTTCCATCTCTTTACTCCTTGTCCATTACAACCTAATTATTAATTTGAAAACTGATCATGTAGCAATTTTTATGATTATAACAATGTCACACTGTTATCATATAAGTATTGTATAATTTTGTTCTTATATAAATTACTGTGAATATAGGCCCTGCTTCCATGTGACACCACAAGCTCTTTATATGTGGGGATAATACCTGATCACTAATATGTGTCAAAACTCTCAGGTAGTGTCATATAGACCTACATATTAATTGCAAACAGAAATGGTAAAAATTGTCAAAGCAAAAACCAGAATGAGTTTCCAAGTGTAAAATTATAATGTTCGGACTTAGTATCTATTGGCAGAATTATATGTATATTACAATGATTTATTTCAATTGAAATCTCTAAAATAACAATTGTTTTTTTTAATTGGCTATAATTGTTCAAGCAACCAAAACAAATAGAGAAACCAAAACTTTTATTTGAAGATATTTGAATTTACCCATCCTGTTATTACTATACAGGGACTATAATTAAAATTGCCACCAAGAAATTTATGATATGAATTCAAAATAGAAAAGGAAGAAACAAAATTAAGACCATAACATCTTATCAACAGCTCTCTAAAGAGATCGCAGTACAGATAAATGTGAAAAATTATTGTGAAACTATTGTCTGAGAGAAGGCACTTAAAACGAAAAACACTAATAGAGTATACTTCATTTCAGGGAATCCAGCAAGCCCTCCCACAAAGCTATTCCTTAGCATTATTAAACACACACACACACACAGCAATAACAATGGATAAACAGCTACTTAAATGATGGGCTCTGGACTCTGTTCAATCAAAACCTGAGAGATGGGGAAATGTTAAAAATGAAAACTTATGCATAAATTCTTGTGCCTTGGTAAGTAAAATATTTTAAACTCAAATTATTAATCTCTTGGAATACACCTCAGCAATTTATTTAATAATTTAAATGAGCCTATTTTCCTATAAATTCACTTCACTTGGTTCCTTTATCCAGTTTCAACAACCCTCCATGTATTGAAGCCAAGAAACCTGGATTCAAGCTTGATGCCTCCCTATCTCTCAACCCTACACCTAATTCAGCAGCAAATTTTGTCTAGTCTATCTTCAAATATACCAGAGCTACTTAACCTTCACCCCAAGGATATTCCTCTGGTCCCAGCTTCTACCATCTTGTATCTGGGTTACTAAAGAAGCTTCCTTTTTCTACCTTATTCTCCTTTGTCTTTTCTCAACCCTGTAGCTTTTCAACAGCTAAGGAGTTTGTCAGTTTTTTGTTTGAAACCATGTCATGGATGATATAGTTTTCCATTTGACTCCACATAAAAGTCAGTTCCTACAACGGCCCTAAAGGCCCTGTAAGATTAGTGTGTCTTAGTCTCATAGGTCAAATCCTACTTCTCTACCTCTCTTTTCTCCAGTAACTGTCCTCATGGTACAACTCATGTCCCATTTTGAAGCCTCTGCTTAGGAAATTCTCTCATCCTAGACTGTTCCTTCCTCTTGCCCACAAAGTAGACTCTTTGAGACCTTCGAATGTTCACTCAAATACCATCTTCCCAGTAAAGCATATCCTATTGAAAACTGCAACTTCCCCACACATTTCCCAGCTCCTTGCTCTGCTCCATTTTTTCCCCTTTCCACTCATCATCTTTAGATATATTCTATGCTTTTATTTATTGTGACTATTCTTGCCCTGTTAGACTATAAATGCCTTGTTGGTAGGATGTTTTGGTCTATCTGGGTTCAGATATATCCTTAGCATCAAGAATTACTTGTCAGTGTTTGTTGAAGAAATAACTCAGTGGAAAAATGAATATTATTTTTCTTTCTTTCTTCCATTTAACTGTCCTACTAGCAAGCATTTTTAGTTCCATACTTTCATGTTCTAATAGGTATTTAGGAAGAAAAAATTATAGACTAGTAATTAAAATGACTCGTGTTACCTGCTGATTATTTCAAGAGAGGGCATGAAATTAAGGCTGGCTCAAACACTGAGCAGAGAATATCATCATAATAATGGTGGGTGTTATATATAGTCAAAGGAAGCAGGAAGTTTTTGAGGCAATCATAGAAAAAAATGGCAACAGGAAGGACTTTGAAGATGTATTCCCCAGATAGCGTACAATCAAAATCAACACTAGAGAAATGCATTTTTAAGGAGAGCCTCCTTGCCCAGGTGTGAATTCTCTCATTAGCATGCTGGCCCCAGATTGCTTTTTAAGTGAAATGATTATGTCACTCCTTACTACATACAAAGTGCTAGGCTGTCAGAAATGGCTTCCCCATACACTCATTAACATTGATTCCCAATGCCTCCTAACAATTTCTGGTCTTTATTCTTTAAATGTAAAGTTCCCACAAATCTTTCAACATTTATCCTGTAACTACACTCGAAATTCTCACAGGAAATACCCAATATGAAACAAAGCAAAGTGAAACAGATGAAGTAGTGTGATTGGCTTTGCTTAACCTCTCCCACTTTCCTTGGCACACTTTGTCGTGCACATTTTGCATGACATTTTGTATCAGTTAAATGCATTCTATTTGAATTAAAACTAATTTTCTCTCTCTCTTGTTCCTCCCCCCACTCCAAAGGCATGTGTGAGTGTGCACGTGTGCGTGTAGAGTATGTGTTCCAGCAAGGAAGACCTGAGCTACCATTTACCAAGCTCTTTGTATGTACAAGAATCACACTTAATCCAAGTTTATTTAATCTGAAAATGATCCCGAAACAGGAGTTCCTTTGCCCATAATCCTTTAACCGATAAGTGCTGGAAAACCTTCTTGGTCTGTTTTGCACTTTTCTATTTTACAGAAGTGATTTTTCCAAACCACTTTACCATTTTAGTTAGAACAATAAGGGTGATATTAGCCTATTTTCTTGTTAATTATTAAGAAGAGAACATTGAGGAAATAAACAGTGACTATGACAACATTTAGGGATGGAAGACATATCAAAATAATTTGATATTCAGTACAATAAAAATGAGCTTACTAGTTCCTCTGATGATGTATATTCCTGGGGACCTAACTTATTTTTATTAAGGTAAGAAGATATGTCCTCGGATGGGCTGAATAGCTGGGCATCCAGAGTGCAATGAAACCGACTACCTAACTTCTTTGGCTATTGGAAGCCCAGAGGTGCCAAAATAAGACTTTCTCAACTAAACCTGAAGGTAGTTGTAGATTGAAAATTTTGAAAGGAAAATCACTCTACCTCATATAGAGGACAAGCCGAAGGCGAGGTAAAAACAGATAAGAGAGCACTTTTATCTATTTATCTATCCTCTATTTTTAAGAAAGTATCTTTAATTTCTACTCCTGGAATTTTATTTTAGGAGCTGTCTTGATAATTAAGCCTCTGATATTTTCGCAGCTCTATTAAATCAGAGCTAAAAACAAATGGTTGTTTCATATGCATGTACTCTCCAAGGTCCCTGGAGCCAGCAGAGGACAACTTACTGTTTGGACACTCCGTATAGAGATTAATCAATAGTCAGTCGGGCTCTGACTATGGAGCTGTGCTGATGACAAGTCTTGAATAAAGGCTAAAGACAATGCTTTTCTTAAACCTGATTTTCACGGGCTGTGGTTGATACTAACTTTAACTTGCTAGTTAATTTCAACTCAAATTAAATATTAGATCTTAGACTTGAGAGGTACTTCAGTCCTTATTTCATCAAATCTATTTATTTTACAATGAAAATGTATATAACTTATGTATATAACTTTTTTAAAAAAGATTTTATCTATTTATTCATGAGAGACACAGAGAGAGTGGCAGAGAGAGACACAGGCAGAGGGAGAAGCAGGCTCCATGCAGGGAGCCCGATGGGGGACCAATCTCAGGTCTGCGGGATCATGCCCTGAGCCAAAGGCAGACACTCAACTGCTGAGCCACTCAGGCATCCTAATGTATATAACTTTTTAAAGAAAATTTAAAAACAACAAAATTAAGCAAATATATTTTCTTAAAATCAGACTTTGAAGATCACATATGCCTGGATTGCTGGATATTAGATAAAGAATTGGATTTTTGTTCTTCCTTTTCTGATTCCAGACCAAATAATCTATCCAATTTGATTGAAATTCAACATGTACAACTGTAACTATCTTTGAAGATGGGTTGACATACATGCATCTGTGCATTAAGTTTTTTTTTAAACTTTCCAGAGGTATGTAAGCTGAGTAAAAGCAGTTAGACAGGAGGTGGTCTAATGACCTTAGGTGAATTGGCAGTCAGAGCAACCCCCAAAGTCTACAGTTGCTGACCTTCTGTATTACCTAGAAACTCTTCTACAAGCCTGACTTGTAAAATCTGAGGCAGAATGAACCAGTCTTTAGGAAGCAAACGTGCCATTTGTCAGGGGGAGCACATGCATTCAAAAATAGCCCTGCCATAATTTAGTTCATCGGAGTAGTTGGATCAGGAAATAGGACACAGGACTGGTACACGTTGACAGGACTGGAGTTAGAGAAGGTGATGGTGCATTTCTGGAGATGATTTACTGTCGTGGGTCCCAAAGTGTAAAGATGGGTGCAACCCAAAATCGACACAGTGCTGAGAAGGTGACACTTCAAAGAAGGAAGAGAAGAATGAAAGCAAGGAGGGCTTCCCAGAAGTGTGACGTGGGGCAAATCTCATGTCATCCTTGCCCGAATGTAATAAGGATTAAAGATTGCAACTCTGAGCACAGGGCCTGCCACAGAGCAGATAGCATTAGAAGGTGTCAGATTTTTGCATCTGCCCTTCACCTTCTCTGCACCAGACACTGCACTAGGCATTTTGCACTCAAACTCATTTAATACAACAACCATCTTACAGATGGAAATGTAAATTTCAGAAACAAGTATAGAAGCTAATATTTGGACAGATGTTTGTCTGATTTAAAAACCCCATTTCTCTATATGCATGTAAAAATAATAGAGAATTAACTTACACAAAGCACTTACTTTGTGATTAGACCTCTCATGAACATATCTAACTGATAACTTTGAAACTATTATTCACATTTTACATAAGAGAAACTACAGTGTGCAGAGGCTGGGTCACATGCCCAAAGTCACACTTTCATAAGTAGGTTAGTTTTCCACTCTTGTTTGGGTTCATTCCTTCATGACACTCCACTAACACAAGTATCCAGCTGTCAATCTGAAATGAGCCAGAGACCAAGTTTCTCCTCTTACTTCGTCAAGGTTTAGAAATGCTATATTTTAGTGAAGGCTCCTTTAAAAAACTCTGAGTTAGGAGAAATAACAAAAATTATCAGTTTAATAATCAGAATTCTTCATTTAGTATTAATAAAAATGGAGGTCAAGTATATCATATATATACATATATACCACAAATTTAAAAACAAGTTAGTGGTAAAATGTCCAGCTTGCAAAACAGACACTTATTGAATTAAATACACCCAATGAACTGTTCTTTTACTCCTCAAAGTATGAAATACTTTTTAGATTATAAATAGTGTATGATGTCAAGCTTTATGATAAAGATGTTCTGCTATAATATTTCCTTCTTGAGGAATCAAAGTCAATCCATAAGATAGTTGACATATATGAATGGAAAATATAAACATGGCTTAATTGGAATCATCTGAAGATTTGAAATTCTGTAGTCTAACATTTAGAAATACATATTTTTAATTAAAATAATTGTTTTCATACTTAGATACTTCATGTTAAATGAAAAAACTTGTTTGTCATAAAACTCTTACCAGAGCAAACATGGTAGAAAAACGTTAACCATAGGTCAAGTACAAAGATAAGTGCTTCATGCATAAATTCATTTAATCCTTATAATTACCTTTTAAAGTAGATAAGGTTTTTTTTTTAATTTATATTTCCAGCCTCAGAAACTGAGACAGTAAACCAGAATTTGGATCCAAGTCAGCATGATGTCAAAGATCATGCTTCCATGGATAAAAGGCTAATGGTCAAACCTCTTTTGGTTCAGCTCTGGCTATATATACTTGAAACATTTGTTCACAGTGGTTTGAATATGATGGGTATTTGTGCTCACAACAAAACCAAATTGTATTCTCTTATCAATTGTTCCTACTTTCAGAGGTGAAGAAGAAATTGTTTAGTCCATATGTAAAAAAGGCAGAGAATTTCTGTAAATGTATTGTATTCTATCCAGAAGAGGGCACTGGCAGACATTCAACCCAATATCTGATATTTCAGAAGGAGGAAAGAAAACAAAGCTCAAATATAATAAGTGCGTATTTCAGCAAGATGTGCTTCCTTTTATGCCCTGCAATGCGACTGTAAGGAACATTAATACATCTGGATAAAATGATGTTTTGAAAACCGACGCTAGTATTTTTAGTGGCAAGTTAATTTTAACAGCCAGAAAAACAGTGTGATCTTAGTCAGTGTTACTGCCTAAGGGTTCCACATTTTCCCCAAGCTTTACTTTCCAGGAAGTTTACATTTAGCATTCAGTTACAAAAGTCCTTTCTATTCATAACAACACAGTATTATGTAATGTGGATATAACAAAATGTACATCATGATACCCAGGCTTCAAAAATGATTCCATTTCATCAGAGCTAAGAATATACAGAAATAAAAAACAATGGTGGTTCTGATAGGTCTGGTTTCTTGAGTGGCTGAGACAAGTGATTTATCAATCACATAATTGCTTCAGTTCATTTTAATTAATGCATTTGTCTTTTAAGCAATTCTCTTCTTTTCTGCACTGTATAGATATGGAAGAACTCATTATTTTGAGTCCAAGGTTTATACTTGGAAACTCTGTGGGAATAACTGTCATTTTTAGGGCCTTGTCTCTTCTCTTATTTTGCAAAATTCCACTGCCATACCTGAAGCTCATATAATGGGACCCCCTGCTAAAGAACTGTCTTCTAGTATTGATTGGGTGGTAAGCTTTACTATGTGCATCTGGCCTTTTAGAAAAATTAGATAGCTAATTCGCTCAAGGTCAAAATGGATCAACTTGAAAACTCTCATTACAAAGAATATTTTTTTGTCAATATATTCCTACATTCAACATATGTCTACTGAAGTTCTAATATGTATCAGGCGTTTATATTATGGATTTATTGAATCTTTCAGTTGAATAGTATCAATTAACCTGTCAAGTAATTGTACTGTTTGCAAAAAAAAATTGTACGTTAAGTGTACCCTAACACTTAACGGCTTTGTGTCCTGTGTTAGGACTCAGGAGGCAGAGCGGAAACGGGTTATAAGTTCTAGGAAACAGGCAGAGTGGAGCTGGCTTCTCTCACTTGCCAGATGTGCAGTCTTAGGCAAGTCCCAAGGTCTCTGCAGCCAATTACCACACCTGTAAAATGGGGACAATATTTACTACTTAGAAATTGTTGTGGGTCAATACATTGTGTTTATAACTCCTACTACAGCTCCAACTGCTATAGAAGCTCGACACCTGTTTACAATTGTTTTTAGATATAATTTTCACGAGAAGTCTAGGCCTTGACTGTAATGGGCAGTCAGCATCCTGCCACTGAAACAGCAGAGGTGGCAGCCGTAGAGAATGTCACTTACCCCACTGGCCCTCATAGCATTTAAAAGTGGCACTGAAAAGCTAAGGACAAGTGGGATGATGGCTGGGATTCACATTCCCATTAATGCATGCCCACTCCAAAAAGAAAAGATCAATGTATGCCAACTGTGAAATAGTGTCTTCAGTGCAGTGAGAATCTAAAAGCACATGAGGTCCTTTTCGTATCCAAGCCTTATAGCTGAGATCAGATGGCACAGTCATTCTGAGTTGGTGCAGAGCCAATAGTCCAAAGTCTAAATGTATATTACACCATCTGAACCAATGAGGGTTCTCGATCCTACCAGACTCAATACCCATTTTTTGTAACAAATAGTTTGTAATGTCTCCTTTGCTATCTGAAATGAAATTACTAATTCACTCTAAACATAATTTTTTTTTAGATTTTATTTATTTATTCATGAGAGATATATATAGAGAGAAGCAGAGACACAGGCAGAGGGAGAAGCAGGCTCCATGCAGGGAGCCCGACGTGGGACTCGATCCTGGGACTCCAGGATCACGCCCCGGGCCGAAGGCAGGCGCTAAACTGCTAAGCCACCCAGGGATTCCCCTAAACATAACTTTAAATTGAGGTAATGAGCTCCTTGTAATATAAAAGAATAAGAAACTGACACATGAAAGTATAATATATATTATAATATGCAAATGCCTAGGCACAACGATCCTAGGTGATGGGGTTATGAGTAAGTCTGGATTTAGTAAATGTAAGCCAACAGCCAAATGTGCCAGTTATGTACTCATTGTCTCCCAGCTCCAAACTTACTCTCCCATATCCTGCTTCATGATGCCGAGCCCAAAATCAACCCTGTAAACTACATTTCTGCTTTTGCCAAATTTCTCACTGTTAGGATCTGCCAGTAGAGGCACTGCTATAGAAAGAAGCAGCAGCTTGCTCCCTCTCATCTGCCTCAGGGAGCCTCGTGCCCTCTTGTAGCTCCTGTGAGCATCATCCCAGGATGCTTCATCACAGCTACAGCAGCAATCCTTCTCATGGCAGTTCCCAAGTACAGTTTGTGGTGTTGGACGAAACACTTGGAGAAACAGCTTCATTGGCCCCTCCCTCAGACACCAGAAGGCCATTGCTCCTTCCTCAGTGGTCTGGATCCTAGTTTCATGGCTCCTCCTTTGAGTTCAGACACACCAGCACCAGCCAAGCTGCCCTACTCCCAAGAGGTTTGAGTTTTATATAAGGTTCACAAGGTCTTGCCTCAAAGTTTCTAAGTTTTCCCCTTTTTCCCCTCAACCTTAGTAGTGGCAGCTGCTTCTTGAAATTGCTACTTCCGTGATACTTCAGAGTTTCTTTTTTACCTTTTAAATTACCAGCTGACAGCTTTTTTGTTAATTAAGAATTCTTTTTTTAAAGATTTTATTTATTTATTCGACACAGGAGAGAGAGAGAGTGCGAGCACAGCAGGGGCAGCGGCAGAGGGAGACGGAACAGCAGGCTCCCTGCTGAGTGCGGGACCCTTAGCAAGTGACTTGGGACTCCATCCCCAGACCCTGGGATCATGACCTGAGCCAAAGGCAGGTGCTAACCAACTGAGCCACCCAGGCACCCCAATTAAGAATTCTTTATATTAATTCTTTATATTAAATTTTATCTGTTCAAATAACAGGTATCATTTCTCTTCCTTGACCAGACTGTGACTGCTACATCTACTGAAGATTGTCAATATTATTTCTTTTTATTTTGAACATCTGAAATAAGGACCAAAAAGTAGATCTATATGTATGCATAAAATGATAATAAATTCAAGTGCAACCGATATTGGCTGATACAGGGATGACACACTGGCAATTGATAAGCCACTAATAGCACCGGCATGGATGTTGCCACTTTCAAAGGTGATGAACAGCTCTTGACAATGCTCTGAGCAAAACAAATCATATTCTTCCCCTGATTACAGTGAACTTTCATTCTTGGGAAATTCAGCACATTTATTAAAACAGTGGGGGGAGAAAAGCTTTGTATTTATATGTAAAACATGGTCACGTGGGATATGGAAAAATTTATTGTGCAGGACAGTCACGAATTGCTGTACATCTATAAAGATTCTGACTCCCCAACACTAAGTGCTGGCGTAATTCTCTCAGCTGTGGGCAACCATAACTGCCCCCACAACCTCTGGAAACACCTCTAGGAGTCATACTACATCTGTTAAGAAATGAAATGGCAGTAACAGACAGGTAAGAAAATTCCCTTTATGAATTGAGTTGAGGGGCAGCTCACCCCAATGTCCTTCCACGTGGACAAACACCCTGTGGTATTTCTTTCCATGTGACTCATTCCTGTGTGAGTTAAAATGAAGTTGTTTTCCTAGGAGGGATATAGCATACTAAAATAAATCATTAACTATCTATAAACATATTTTAAAATCAGTTTTCACATATTAATTTCAATAGGAGGGAAATAAAACCACTACAAAAATAATATTAATACATTAATATTGTTATTATGAATATTATATCAATAATAATATTAATGTAGCATTGGTAATATTAATTAATATTAATGCAGAATAATAGTGTAATGTGGAAATACCTTGGCACAATTATATTTGATTCTGAGAGTGAAGGTGCTGACCAGTCTAGCTGTCCTGGAGGGCCCTAACACAGAACACCAGAAAGGTAATTATGGTTTGAGAAGAGATAGAAAAAAGAAAGGTAATAATAGTTCAAAGTCTTAGCAAAAATTACTATGCAAAGTGTTATGAATAGGAGGCAGCAATAAAGCATAAGGTTGGGTTAGGGGTTCCTAAAAACAAGGGTGGAGTTGAGTGAGAGCACACACAAGAGCATGTGCATACATGTGCATTTTCACTCTGGAAATCTATTCATGTGGACAGAGATATATACATACAGAATACAAATTGCACATATATCATTACTCCTTTGGCATACACAGGATATCATTTCTTGTAACTTATTCAAAATTGTTAGAGTTGGGATCTATCACCTGGTTTATCCAGTATATCAAATATATGAAAGTGGAACTTCACTCCATTAGGACAGAATAGAAATAAAGATGGATTTTAGCAAAGGTCAGCTCATGAAATAAATATCTGTTAAGACCAGGAATAAATGACAAGTTATAAAGGAAGGATAGTAAAATGAAAAGAAACACAATTGTAAATGCTAATGTTCAAATTAAACTGCTGTCCAGATGATCAGCAAGAGATAGTTAATGGTGAAGTACTAAATCTCATTTCGACACTAGAGTTAGAGACTAGACCTCCTCCTCCTGTGAATAGTGACCAAAGTCCTGGTATGCCAACAACAGTCCTGATTTATGCCCATCTTCCTGGTATTTATTAATTTTCATTCTAAGAAAAAAATCTAAATGATGGTTACTTGTGCTTGAAAATTTAGAGACATTAATTTTAATAAGAATAAGTAACGTTTATTGAAAACCTAAGATGACCTGGGGATTGTACGCTGAGATTTTCACCTGTGATCTTACTTACTCATTAAAACAACCAAGAAAGGAGGTGTTTTTACCCGTTTTACATCTCAGGACTCAGAGAGGCTACCTGACTTTTCCAAGGACACACAGTTTCCAACTGTTAGAGGCAGGATTCCACCCCAAAGCCATTGAACTTCAAGCTGCCACTTAACATGCCTGGATTATTCTTTCTAAGCAAAGGATGGATGCCGAAGACAACTAACCAAGAAATGCAGGCCAAAAGGGAAGAAACCGGACCTGAAGAGTCAATACGCTTATTAATCTAGTTGTCTTAGAGGTCTCTAACAGAGGATACCAGAAAAGTCATTATGATCTGAGAAGAGAGAGAGAAACATCAAGACTTTATCTGAATAACGAGAAATTTTAAAAATTAAAAAACCACCCACAAGATACATTTTAAGCCAGGCTAATTCATGCCACTGCCAGCACCTGTGATTTCCTGTTTCTATTTGTAGTACGCGTTATCCACAGGGGATACCTTCCAAGACCCAGTGAATTCCTAAAACCCCAGATAGCACAGAAGCCTACAGACATTTTTTCCTATACATACATGCCTATGATAATATTTAATTTAGAAGTTAGATACAGTAAGAGATTAACAATTACTAATAGTAAAATAGAACGATCATAACAATATACTGTAATAAAAGTTCTGTGAATGCAGTCTCTTTCTCTCCCTCCCAAATATCTAATTGTAGTAGACTCACCCTTCTTTCTGTGATGACGTAAGATGATAAAATGCCCACATCAGGAGCCCAAGTGGGGGCATGACGTCAGCATTGACACAGCTTCTGGCTGATACTGGTGAGGAGGATCATCTGCTTCTGACCTCCCACTATCAGCAGGTAACTGAACCCAAAAGGGAAACCGGGAAGGGGACTCCTGTACAGGCAAGTGGATATGAGCACATGAGTATATAGAGTCTGTGCTTGTAGTAAAATGGCTTCTGTCTGCCCCAGGCAAACAACCAGAGAGCATAATGTTTTCACTGACTATGGCATTGGGTCATAAGGGCAAAGAAGCTGTGTTCTTGAAGAGATTCCTCCCAGGTAGAACTCCAAAATCCCAGGAGGTCGCAGCAAAATGCCTAAGACAAACTTCCATTGCTTTGCAATTTGACTATGTCAAATCCATAGATGGCCAGCGTACTCCTTTGGAAATACAGTCATGCCCTGCCTGTTCTAAAATGGCTAATGCTTTTAGAACAGAAAGATTCAAAACTGAGTATTTTCCCAAATTTCCATAGATAGTAAGAAAGTGTTAGAAATCTACTATTGTTTGGTGAATCTGTTTAGGATAGTCTTCCAACATGCTTCTAGACAAATTTATGGGGAGCCTAATGAATTCTTTTATCTGCCAAATCAGATATATTTATCATATCTCCTTTTAGTAAGCAGCCAAATAGACTTGGCTGACACTTTGCCATCTTCTTTATGATGCAAGTTATTCCTAGTCCAGTATCTGAGACCAAACCTATGGCCCTCTGATACACAAAAGTAACTTTGGAGCGGAGGGCCAAACTGTTGACATCAAAAACTCCCTGGGATGTAAAATGATTGAAAGGCTTTGCCATCTTCCCCTTTCCAAATTACCAACCTCACCTCCTTCACAGGCAAACCATTTCTGTCCTAGAGCACATCTGTCAAACAATTCCCCAAGGAGTGTTTGAAGCCACTGTGTGTGAAAGAAGCAAAAGCAAGTGGAAAATATTAGCTGCTGGTGTGTGGACTCATTACTGACTGACGTCTAGGTCCAGACCACAGGCTAAGAGCCCTGCCTCCACTCGTCACAATGAGCAATGGACCCAAAGAAAAGCCCAAGTCTGGGAGACCAGTTCCTTATTGGAAAGCGTTCTAGCTCCCAGCACAGCCTAAATTGCCTCATGAGAGCCCGTGTTGCCCCCTCCCTCTTCAGGATGAGGACTGACTCCCATCTCCACCATGACCTGTGCTTCCACCCTAATTCTGTACGTTTGATGAAAGTGCCTTGAAACCCCACTAGCTAGCTCTGTGCACCATCATCAGTAACAAATAAGAGCTTCCTTCTACCCCACACACCTTGAGGACGTGCAGACAACAAGCAGGCAGTCTGTCACCGATTTGCTTTTTTATTTAATATCCTATTTCCAGAAAGACATGTGGCTGGACATTCACACTTAGAATGATAAAATGATTGATTTGTTTCTTACAAACAATGGAGATAATCGGGTTTCTTTCTGAGCAAATTGCAGCATTATGTGTGGATTTTTTTCAGCAATTTACATGTAACTTTCATGTTCGTGTGCTGAGGCAGAATGTGACAGTTCAGAAATGTTCCATTTATAGTAATTACTAATTTACTCTTGCTACATTTCATTGAAATATTTATACAAATATACTGTGCATAATTAGCCTGATTAGGTTTAGATATTGAACCACGAAACAAGCAAGAACGTATTCAGGAAGCAGGAGATGTTAAAAATGTTGCTGTTATTAATAATGACTCAAACTGGGGATTCCTGGGTGGTTCAGTCAGTTAAACATCTGCCCTTTGGCTCAGTTCATGATCCCAGGATCCTGGGATCAAGATCCACATCAGGCTCCCTGCTCAGCGGGAGTCTGCTTCTCTCTCTCCCTCTGCTCTTCTGCTCCCCACCCCGCAGCCCGTTCATGCTCTCCACATCCACTCACACTCTCAACCTCTCTCATAAATAAATAAATAAATAAATAAATAAATAAATAAATAAAATCCTAAAAAAAAAAAAAAAACATTCAAACTTGTGGAGGTCAGAAGCAGCATATGAGCTGAATGCTCATTCTGAGGTATGTATGCTCAACATGTTCCCTTTGCACCTGCGATCTGGAGCTGACCTATCATTGGACATCAGTTAGCATGCTTTTAGGACAGAAAAGAATACCTTGGTGGCCAAGTGACCTCCAGCGGATCAGATGTGCCTAAAATTATTTAACAAGTGGCAAAGCCTTTACACCAAATTAAACTAGAATTCAAAATATAAATACCCCGAGGAGAAGAAACATATTGACTTGAATCCACATTACAATGTAAAGGGGAAAAAGTATCTTTTTTCTCAGTTTTGATAGAAGTGGGATGGTAAGTGTAAGCTACTGAGTATAAATCAGAAAGGAGACTGCTAGAAAAAGACAAGGATATTACATTGAGGGGCAAGGCTCCAGAAGCAGCTACCTCAAAGTTTAGCCAAGGGGAAGGCAATTATCCCTCTGCCACTACCAGTTGTCAGCTAAGTAAGGGTCTTTTCCAATTACTCACATACTATGTGTACATGCTCTTGAAAGTTACATTTTTTGCAGGAAGAATAAGAATGGAGAAAGAGGGAAGATACATGGAGTGGAAAAGACAAGGATTGCATGAGCTTTTATAAGGGCCAAAGCTAGTGGAAAGAGGACAAAAATGACAGGATGCTTATAAAACAGGGTACCTACGTACCAGGAAACACCACAACACCACTGACCAGTGTCTGCTACATGGTTTCCACATCTCACCTTCTCTAGTCCTCAGCCACCTGCCTCTTAACCACACATGATTTCTTAGGACTAGATTGTCAGTGATAAATGAAAATAGATCCAATTCATTAAGTGGCTATTATGGAACAGATACTGTATGAGGACCTTCATACAGTTACATCACCTAATTGTTACAACAGTATTATTGATTCACTTTCCCAAGTTTAAAAATGTATACCTTAAATTTACACAATGTTATACGTCAAATATATTCAATTAAGAATTATTAGATAGCTTACTTGAAGTCATAATTAGGGAGTTGCCAGCAGGGATTCAAGCCCAGCTTTCTCTAGTTCCAAAGCCAAAGTTCTTTTCCATTCATCATACATACCTCCATGACGCAATCTCTTATCTGTTAAAAAGATGTACTATTTGCTATTAGATTATTTGTTAAATACAGATGGAATTTTACTCATCCATAAAAAGAATGAAATCTTGCCATTTCCAATTACATGGAAGGAGCTATAATATAATGCTAAGTGAAATAAGTCAGTCAGAGAAAGACAAATACCATATGATTTCACTATATCTGGAATTTAAGAAACAAACCAGCAAAGAAGGGGGGGGAAGAGAGAGATAAACCAAGAAACAGACTCCTAACTCTAGAGAACACATTGATGGTCATCAGAGGGGTGCTGGGTAGGGGAATGGGTGAACTAGGTGATGGGGATTCATGAGTGCACTTGTCATGATCAGCACTGGGTATTGTGTGGAAATGTTGAATCACCATATTATATACCAGAAATTAATATAACACTGTATGTTAACTAAATGGAATTAAAATAAGAACTTTAAAAAAGGACTTAAAATTATTTGTTAATAAATACCTGTGTTTACTATTATTTTATTCACTGATAAAATTTTAATAAATAATACTTATTTATAAAATTATCAATTAAATGATGATGATGATACATGTTATTATTTGTATTTGATATTCAGATATGTCCAGGGGCATTCCTCTAAAATATTTACATCTACAGATTTATATAAAGGCTGAGGAGCCTTTTGAAAAAAGTGAAACTGCAACTCATATCTTCAATTGAGGCTTAGGCTTATCTAGGCATGCTTCATGTACTCAGGTGAGCTTAGGAGGGGAAGATAAAAGCCAGGTTTTATTTATCCCAGGAAAAAGAATTCATCCTAAGAGAACAGTGTGACATGATAAGCCAAATTCAACACCAAAGGCTAAGAATCAAAGGAACAGATGAGCCAAGTCAGGTAGAAGATAGCAGATGCCATGTATCACCTATGACCAAGTCATGAAGGCAGGCTGTATATCTCGGAGACAAAAGATTATATATGTAAACCAAAAAAATCTATCTTTCCAAAATCTGTAGATTGGGTCACAAGCAGTGCTGCTGTGGGACCCTCCCTCTAACAGTGTACCACAAGGGGAGAGCCAGTTCTTTCCCAACCTTCGACAAACTGCCAAGCTGCCCACTGCCCCCACCATGATATAGAAAAGATGCTTGATTGCTCTGGGCCACAGCAGATTGCCTAGCTTTGCAGAGCTGAAGGTGGTGCTTCCAAACCTCCTATCCAGCTAACACTGTCAAGCGGAGAGAGAGGGCTTGTTGGAAGTGACAAGGACATCAGACACTGATGATGATAACTGTCTGAGCACCAGGAACACACTGCTCGGGAAATCTGATACTTCAGGGAGAGCAAGAGACAGGTTGGGTATTGGGGCTCCAACAATTTAGATTCCAATTTAGAGTAGCCTCCTTTGTGCATATCTAGGCAGGAGCTCCTGGATTATTTATGTGCATTAGGTCATGACAATCTGCAATAATTCTTTAATGACATCCTATCATCCATATCTTGAGTAATCTGAAGTTTAAGAAGGTAAAATGACTTGCCTAAATTCAAGAAGCTTGTCTTCTATAACATATGGTTAATATGTTATTCTATGACCCTTCTACTTCTGTATCTTATAACCTTTCATGACCCTTCTACTTAGACTCTGGCCTTCTAGCAATAACCTATACAGAAAATAGTTATTTAGGGACATGTCCTTTCCCTATAATTGCATGCTTAATCAACAGAATATAATATGATAAACAGAAAAACCTGAAGGTAAAGATGAGCAAACAGACACACTGTGGACACACTGAGAAAAGGGCATGTCGTGTGTAGCCTAAATTCACTATTTACATCATTTTTAATTTCTTTTTTTTTCATTTTTAATTTCTACCAAATATAAATATTATGGTATAGTTTTAGTATATGTGCTGCTGAAGCGAGCACTATGGTATAGTTTTAGAAAGGCCACAAAGAACATTCCCTCTCAATCTCAAACATCCTTTGTGGATTTTTTTCTAAAGCAAAGTGCATAGATGAGTAAGAATCAGGTGAACAATATAAATTCCTTAGGAATAGTAACTATTGACATTCTTGCAGTTTTCTTTGTGAAAGACAACCTCCAACACAAGTAAGATGACAAATATTTACTGTACAGATCATCCATTCATGGGACAAAAGGCAAACTCCGCTGAAATCCAATCTCATCAACTGGCCATGAGTGATTTATTTTGCAAAAATGATCACATATGTTTGGGCTATTTCCTAAATGCTCCTAGTTAAACCATTTTAAGGGAATGCTAAACCAAAAGTAGCAGAACAAAATGCAAGGAGAAATGGCAGTCAAGTGTCTTTTGTTGCCAAAAGCCTCCAAGATATTTAATGGAGTTAGAAGTGTGCTCCTTCCCTCCAGGATGGCTGCTGAGCTGACACCTCACAAACTGCTTGTGGTATCTGACAAGCGCCGGTAATAGGCTCTTCCTCAGCTCCATCCTGACAGTAGGGAAACTTTGTGCTTATTTGTGTGGTGAGCAGCACAGCTAGGGGGAGCTTTTTTCTCAGGGACTGGAGACAAGGGCCAGCTCCCAACCTTGCAAATTCACATTCTAGTACACTGCCAGGTGGAAAGAAATGCAGAAAAAGGTCTCAGTCACAAAAAAAATCGCTGTGAAATCTTGCCTGGCAAAATATTATTTCTCCAAAAGTCCATTTGCCAAGATGATACTGAAGGTCTGTTTGCCATCCTTAAAAATCAGATGAAATTTGCTGAGGGCCACCAAGGAGATGGCCGGTAAAGATCCCTGATTCCACTCTCTGTAAGGGAAGCAAGTGAGAGACTGAACATTCGGTAGTGAATCATGGGCTCACAGTTCAAGAACTGCTAAAAATATCTCTGCTCTGCAAGAAAATGAAAGTTCTTGAAGCAAAGACACATCAACTTTTTCACAGTGTAATGCAAATAGCCACATTGTTTTAGATCACAAGCCTTACAGGATAGAAGGAAAAGGCTTACCTTATGACAGACTCATAGGTATCTTGACTATTTACATGAGACCAAGATGCTTGGTACTTTATTGCTCTGTGAGGACGTTAATAAGGCTTTATTTGTTATGAACTGAATCTATGCTCTTTTTTGACTAAAGGTTCAAAGAGCCTCCATTTATGAGTAAAATCATATTTCTGTTCCCTTCCAGAATTGATTTGCTTCTGTTAACAAATAATCAGCATTTTAGGTGTGCTCGCTGAAAGTGTGGTCCTCACATAGCATCAGCATCACCTGGGAACTTGCTAGAAATGCCAACTATTGGTCTCCACCCTAATCTGCTCAATGAGAATTTGCATTTTAACATCTTTAGGTGGTTTGGATGCACCATACATTGGAAAAGCACTATTTTGGAGATCCTTTACCACTAGGCACAATCCTCCATCCTTACGTGCCCTGCTGTAGACTCTCCCATTTTCAGCCCTAGAATAATACAGAAGTCACCAACCATCAGAGAATCAAGGATAATTAGCTCTGTAAAGATCCTTCTGCATTATCAGGATCTGGGAACATTTACCCTGACTAGACAGTTCATGATAGGGGCTGAAGTTCAATGTTATTTCCCCCATTCCCTAATTCAGGGATCTTCCCTTTATCTCTTTATTGTTTGCCCTTGCTAGAATATCCATCCCCCCACTAACCCCCTCCCCCAAATACTGTTTTACAGCCCAAACTGCGAAATAATGCATTTATCTTCAGTATACCCAAGGACTAGGGATCCTCCTGGTACCATTCTTTCCCTAAACTGGTCATCAGTGCCACTGTCACAGTTATGCTTGCAGACAAGATTTTATCATGATCTGAAGTTGCAAAGAAGTTTCAGTAAGAATGAAGGTCAGGGTAACCAACATCTAGTAAGCACACAATGTTTACCAGTCACTGAGCTAAGCTCCTTCCTCATTTAATCCTGACGTTGGCTCCATCAATAAGAACTCACAAGGGGCACCTGGGTGCCTCAGTGGTTGAGCACCTGCCTTCGGTTCAGTTCATGATCCTGGGGTCTTGTGACTGAGTCCCACATCAGAGTCCCCTCAAAGAGCCTGCTTCTCCCTCTGCCTATGTCTCTGCTTCTCCTGAGTCTCTCATGAATAAATAAATAAAATCTTAAAAAAAAAATAAGAGTGAATTCTCTCCTTATTATATTTTACAGGTAGGAAAACTGGAGGTAGAAAACTGAAGTCACTTGCCCTAGGTCACACAATCAGTGACATCTACTCATTTATCCCTTGCTGGAAGTGACTGGTAATTTAGAAGCTCTCTCCCAAAGGCATTTGCATTCGAACAACATTAAAAACCTTAAAAGACATGTTGAAATTTCAGCAGCTACCAGCCCCTAGGCCACCTTCTGCCACTGAAATCACAAGCCCTGCCCAGGGCCCAATGTACAAACACAAAGGGGTTAAATCAAGAGTAAAACTCATTTCCAGGAATCCAAATAAGATGATAGCAAGGATTGTATCCTTTAGGATACCAAGTCTATGATGGGTAGCAAGATAGAACTTACAACACAAGGAAAATATCAATTTTCTAATCTAAGGAGGTACTGCTCCATCACTCTGTTGCCATGTGGTTTTGCTAGAGAGGACATTTGCTAAGGAACTCAGAAAAATGAGGCAAGTAGCTCATCTCTTAATGTCAGTAAACTAACTAACGATAATGTCTGAAGGCAGTCTATGATGATCTGCTGCTAGAAGTGAAAATTTCACATTTTGACTGAAAAGGAAGTATTTTTCCATTGTTTCATGCAGTCTTTATTTTTTTTTTCCAAGAGAAAAGAAGAAAATCGCTGCCAGTATTAAGTAGGTCTAGAGGAATAATTAGGTATTTCCCCTGATCATTTAATTGACTATGCTTGACCTCTATTGGAGCCAATTAAATTTCTTTCATGAGGAACCACTGACCTATTTTATTGCATTTTCATGTTTCCCAATATTTGACAAGACAGTGAAAAAAAATCCAATTTGATTCTAAATGTTTATGAATCTTTAATTGCTAGAGATTCTAAGATATCTCCAGGCATTTTTACCACTGATAATCACTAGCTTTGATGGAGAATTTTTCTGCATTATTGGAGAGTAGATTTCTAAAAGCATGAAATATTACAATGTTAAATATAGCTAACTGGGACATTTATTTTGTTTTTCCAACAGGGCTTGGCTGACACATTGTTCTTACAATACACTCCGTGATCCAGAACCAGTAGTTTAAGTGGAAAAATTAAATGGGAACTGCCTGTTATTTTGCAAACTCAATTTTCAGAGCATTTCAGTGCACTCAACCAGATGAATTAGGTAGTCAGAATATCATGAGATACTGGATTAAACATAGAATGTATATAATTTTAAATGATCGATGTCATCATCTATTAAAAATGTTCAAAGGCCAACATATATTGCCACATATTGTAATCAATATTTTGCATATTTAATGAACATTCACTTAAGATGGTAATGAATACCAGACTGTAGTAAATACATTGATTACAGGGTTTCTACCTATAGTGTGTTTTATTTAGACAGATCAGCAGTTTTTGCATTAGATCACAGAATTACTGCTGAGAAACACTTTAAAAAATGATTCCACTTCAAAAAAAATTTTTCTAGAGAAATAAAAACTTCTTTTATATAAAACACTTAGCTTGAATATTTTTATGCTCAGTGAACCCATGCAGTACAGAGTGATTGATGCCAAGATACACAAACCGCTAAGAATAAAAAGATCTAACATTAAGTCACTCTCAATAACTGGAAAAGCTTTATCCCTAAAGAACATGATCAAAAGGTAAATAGCTATGTGCAAACATTTCTATTTGTGTTTATAAATAGTAGCTTCACCTATTTCCAACAGGACTGATTTAAGAGAAAATATGCCTTACTTACATTCCTGTAAACATAGGGGAAACACATTATGGCTTTTGGTTAATAAATAAAATAGTTACCTGCATACTCAGTTCCTCTTTATTTATACTAAAATCATATATAACTAAAGTAAATATAAGTTGTTAGCGAGGAAAATAAATCAAATGGCCATACCTGTACTGAGAATAATCTGAAAAGTACGTTGAACCATGTTAGGAAATGCAACCATGATGTGGACTATTTCAGAATATAAGCAAGATAAAAAACACATATATAAGCAAGATACATTAATGTTCTGTTGATTAGGCTCTAGAGTGCCTTGTAACAAAACGTTCTGAAACTCTAGCTGAGGGGCACTCAGGTTTCTCAGTCCGTTAAGCGTCTTCCTTCAGCTCAGGTCATGATCCCAGGGTCCTAGGATAGAGTCCCACATCAGGTCCCTGCTCAGCAGGAGATCTGCTTCTCCCTTTGTGCCTCCCTCTGCTCGTGCTCACTCTCCCTCTCTCTCTCTCAAAAATAAATAAATAAAAATATTTTAAAAAGAGAGAAAGAAATTCTGGCCAATTTTATCCTCTCTTGAACTTCATTTTGATGACTCCTAGTTGTATTTTGTATAAAAGACAAAATTTAGGGACAACTTTCATAAAAATTGGTCTGAAACACAGTTGGATACAGAACTTTATCAAAGTTCTAGTTTCTGACCCTTTTGAAATCCAGTCTCCTGGTATTGCCATTAAGTTGTTTCAATATTTAAATAAATGGTACCATACTTAAATTTCAAGTCAGAACTAATATAAACATGATGAAAAAGGTGGCTTGAATGTTAAGGAAAGATACATGAAGACTTGCCAAGTCTCTTTGGTTTGATTTACCCAGTTGCATCTTGACAGTTACATTTTTAATAGTAAAATTCAATTCAATGCACATTTTCAGCACCATAGGATGTTCAAAGATAAGGAAAACACAGTGACTGATCTCTAAGGAAGAGAATAAGAGAATGAAGATAAGGAAAGTGCTATATTTATTGAGCACTTACTATGCCCTAGAAACTTCCAAGCACTTGTTCTGATTTAATATATAAAAAGAGGTGTAACTTAACAAGTATTTGTTTATAGTTGGTGCAAGAGGGAGGAGTAGTAATGTCTTAAGAAGTAACTAGTATTCAGACTTAACTTTAGAGATGAGGTATGATTTCAGAAGTAGAAGAAAAGATGGCATTCTAGGAGAATGAAACTATATGAGTAATGGCAGACACACAGCAAAAATTACAGGACATTCTCAAGAAACAGAGTCCTATGGTTTGACTATGTTGTTGACATGCTGGGGCAAAAGGAGAATTCTTGCCTTCCTTAGCACCAAAGATAGTTATCTTGTATGGTAATCAAAAAGACATCTAATCTCATTTGGGAATTCAGTATATATAAAATATTCCCAATGACTTTAATAGATTAAATGAATATATTTCATTAAATGAATATATGAAATATATTTTCATAGAATTTATTTGGGACATTTGTAAATTATTTAGACTAAATGATATAAAATTGAATTGCATTAATAGTAATTCATTAAATATTTAATATGAATTCATTAAATTTGAATTACATAATTTACGTGATGATCTTCGAAAATGGTCAAAATGATTTTTGTGCTCTGAATTTATTTTTTTTTAATTTTATCTATTGCATCAGTCTTGGGGAAAGTCAGTACGTGTTTCCCTATTTTCTTTCCACACTGTAAACTCGTGTTACACATGTAATTTCCTTCTTTATGAACCACCCAAATTGTCCTACTTATTACAACAAGAGATGTGGTTAGTCTATTATTTCAGTTGTCATCTGCTGACTTCTCAGAAGATTGCCCCAGAAAACTGTGTCTTCCACATATTTGTACTCCTAATACTATATCTAGAAGACACAGAACTATCCAGTAGTAGATATTGGCCAAATGAGCAAAGGATTAGAAATATTTGCTGGATTGGAAATATTCGCTAAAAAGAGAATTGTGTTCAAAAAGTCAAGTCTGGAATCAGACTGGATATCTCTGAGCCATGCTAAGACATTGTGTCAACTCAACACACACATGTCCATTGACAGAGCTAGGTCTGAGCTCCCATTCTCTTACCCATTGTATTTAAGTTTCTCAGAGCAGAAATTGTATCTCATGCCCCTTCAGATCCTCAAATCTTAGCAGAGTGCCTTGGGCAGAGTTAAGTGTAAAATACATTTTTACTTGTGGTGAATAGTAATAATAATACTAGTGATTATTGAACACTTACTATATACCAAGACTGTATCATATATAAAGGATTTCACAGGCCCAACAAAAAAACAAACAAACAAACAAAAAAAATCCAAACCTCCAGAAGCTTATAGTCAGTCAGCTTGGAACATAACAGTAACCATAAATTAAAATGAAACCAGCACAAAGAAATATATCATCAAGCCCAAAGTGTTTTGGACTTCATGTTTTGAGAAGAAAGAATGAGTGATCAGAGCAAGATGAATTTAGTCAGCAAAGAATTTGGTGGAAAAAGCAAAAAGGGTGATCAATATGGACTTAGGAGAAATTAAATGAAAATATCCATAGTAAAAAAGGGGAGGGTGGATTCTAATGAACTCCCAAATCAGGAAGGAACCGTCAACCACTAACTGAATTAGTCAGGATGTCCTTACCGAAACCTTACCTCTGCATATACCAAAACTCTTGAAATGACAGGGATTTGTGCATTTTATCATCCATTTCATCTCATAGGTCCTCACAGTCCTACCTAACCCCAAACAATGACTTTGACCATTCTGCTTGGAATCATCACCTTAGCCCCCAGAGAAGATCTCCCACTTTTCTCCTACTTACCAATTCTTGAGGAACTCTTGCTAGCCAGACTGAGGCCTTGGTCATTTTCTCACTGTGCCAACAGTTTGCCTCAGTTCCCAAAGTCTCTTCCAGCCATTTGGAGCTTCTTGCCTGTTTCTCTACCTACCTAGCCTACCTTTTAGGTTTCTACAGGTTTTCCATTGCAGATAGTTGGCTTGGTCTTTGCAGGGGTTACCTGCTTTCCACTTTTGAGTTTTCCAAATTTCTTGTCTCTTCACTTGGCTTCTTCCCTTTATCTGCCTTCAACTCTGCACTTCATGTGGCACAACTCCAACCTGGACCCTTTCCCCAGCTACTACAAGGCTTCATGCCTTTAGTATATGGAATGCAAACATCTCATGGTTCCAGGCAGCTAGCCTTTATTCCAGAAATGCTCAGCCCAGCTTTGCAGTGGAATCACCTGGAGAACTTTTAAATACTGATGCTAAGAGTAGAAATATACCTTGAAGATATAGTTTCAAAAGCAATGTGGAGAACAGTGTATGTAATATGCTACTTTTTGTAAAGGGAAGATAAACTAAGAAAGATGGTGTGTCTGTGTATGCGTGTGCATGTTTCTTTATTTTTGCAAAGAGAAATAGTGCAGTAAAAATCCGAACTAATCAAATGGTTACTAATGAGGAAGCAGGAATATGGTAGAGCCAATAGAGAAAGAAAGAATTCTATGTGTGGATCTTTTCATATAATTTTGACTTTAAGTCACATAGAGGTATTACATATTCAAAATATAAATTATAAAAATGAAAATAACTATCCCAAATTGATAGCTAATTGCAAGAGGAAATAATTATTTCAAGTGACTTTTTAACACAGAATTCTGAACATATATTCAAGACAAAAGATAATCTAATGTGAAATATTAACATTTTTATTGTTTGTGGTAATTCTGAAATTGTAATTTTGAAATTATTGTATTTATATCATAAACTAATTAAGTAAGTGGGGAGTGCCTGGGTGGCTCAGTCGGTTAAGTGGTTAAGCGTCTACCTTCAGCTCAGGGTTCTGGGATCAAGCCCCATATTGGCTCCCTGCTCAGCAGGGAATCTGCTTCTCCCTCTGCCCCCTTCCCCCACTCATGTTCTCTCTCTCAAATAAATAAAATCCTTAAAAAGAAGAAGAATTAAGTAAATATCATGTTATTAGGAATCAAGGTTGTAAATATTTTAAAAAGAGAAACAAAGTTAAGAAAAAATTATAATATTGAAGTATATAACTTTTTATTTAAAAACAAATTTTTCAACTCTGACAACTAAAAGGACTAGATGATTATGATTTATACACCTCAGTATCACATGTAGTTTTACAGGGAGGAGATCTAGCAGAGGGATTCAGAAGCTGAGATTCGGGAGAACAGAGAGAATAAGTGGATATACTTAGTCCAGTAATAGTGCTTTTGCCAGAAGGAAAAATAACTTTGGAAGCAGCACAGTTGCATGCTGTGGATTCCCAGATAATCTGCCTCGCTCACATCCCACAAAGGCTTCATGCAGAACCCTGGTGAAAGGAGGCTTTTCGAATAATTAGTTAATAGTTCACAACCTGTAAGAAATTTGACAATGAAACATGGTTTTGCCTTGTGGCTTCTTACCACAGAGAAGTGATCTTTAAATTAGGAAATACCCTGGGGCAAACCTTCCCAAGTCACTCAGGGCATAGATGTTTTAAGGGAATCCGATTCTGAATCCTTAGCCTCCAAAAGAACTCTTTTCTAAAATTCACCTGCCTGAGAGCATCTGCCTTGGAGGTCTCATGCTGCTTTTCATCTGCTTGCCCACTGCTCCCCTCCCACACACAGGCTCCCCCCACTGCACAGAGGAAAAGCATACCTCTGTCTGACCAGGAATCTTATTGTGGTGCATCACCTTGAGGTAGAAAATCTGGTTAAGGCCCAATTCAAAACAGTGGTGTTGCCAAGTGTCCTTCACCATGCCACCCTCTTCCAAGCTAGGAAGATATGCATACCTAAAAATGTTATATTTTCTATTTAGTAATTACCAATATTTTTGGAAAATAAAAGACTATTTTGAGTCATTATTTACTACTAATAAATGTAATGAGAACTCAGTAAAGATTTAATCTTTGGAACCTTATTTCCCCAGAAAATGTTTAAATTCAGTTGTTATTTTATTGCTCAGAACTATATGTTATCGGCTCATTCGTATTTGGGTGGGAATATTTGCTTATATTAATCTATACACCTTTGCATTTTACTCTGAAAACATTCTTTAAAAAAAAAAACAAAAAAAAAAACAAAAAAAAAACATTCTTAAGTGTATTTCTTTAAAAAAAAAATTCTTAAGTGTATAAATTGCACATACCCAAACACTCCTCAGTATTTGTTAGGCTGTCTTTGATTTGAGAGTGGGAATGTAATGGAACCACTTTTGCTTTATAAAGTGTGTTGAGCACACAGCTAATGGGGTGTGAATGTCATCAAGCTCCTAATCAAAGGTCTGTCTTGTCTTGCTTAAAGGCAACTAAACATCAAATTCAAGATATCTAACACAAACAAAACTATCAGTACAGCTGGCTTTGGGGGGTGCTTAAGAAAACCTTTCTCTGCCAGAAGAACGTTATTTTGGCATTTAAGAGTTGTTTCAATTGGATGAAGTGAAATGTAAATTGACCGGGACAAAATGAGAAGCCCTTAAAAGCTGAAATTGTTTGTAGTCACAACAAATCCAAAGGCTGTATTAGAGTCACAGAGTTTTGTTCTTCTGGGCTGTTTTTGCACTAAAAAGCAACAGATTAAAAAGCAACTTATTTTATTCACAAGCTCACTGGAGCAAATGTCATCCAACACACTGAGGACTTCTATATATTCTAGAAGTTTTTGGTTTCCCAGTATTCTATCAGCCTGCTATTTCTATACTCAGCCCACACGTTAGTAGTAGGACTCCTGATCTTTGCTGTCATGGCTCCTGTTATCCTCTATGTCTCATCCACTATCTCTTCCACCTTCCAACCTGTCACAACCCCAGCCCTCAGACTCACAGCAGCCACCTCCCCCTTCTACCTTGTGACTTCCTGACAATAAGCCCCTAGTATTCATTTGTCCACATCCATCACTACTTCTTCTACAGATATAGTGATAGCAGATGCTTTCTGTAAATGGTGATGCTTTTCCTATGTTCCCTGGGAAAAGCCCTGTTCACCTCTTAAGGGACCCTTCCCTCTTTCAAAATTGGTAGTCTTTACCTTAGTGTGAAATCCAATGGCTATTTTTCAGGCTTTAGGAACCCTGACTATTGAGTTAGGGATAATGGAGCTAGGCAGGGCTAGGTAGGGGACCGGGGAAGCAGGCTCACAAAAATCCCAGTAATGCTGAGTTGTAAGGAAACCAGAGATAAAGGAACAAGCCAGACCACCCTGCCCTAGGTGTGGGCAGGGAGGGTGTCTTTTTTATGACAGTTATCTGTGACCAACAAAGAATAAGCAGACCTCAAAGAAAAAGTAAGCCATTAAAGATGTTATCACAAAAAAAATAAATAAATAAATAAATAAAATAAAAATAAAGATGTTATCACTAGTCCTTACTCAGTGGTGATATCAATAGATAATGTTAAAAGGATTTAGGTTCCCTGGTTGGCTTTCAATAAAAGACTAACCCTACAAGCCCTGTAGCAACCCTATCAGGACCTCTCTCACTCCTGAGAGCTTTCTGTGTATCTTTGCTCAACAAAGTTCTATGCTTTACTCTCTGAGACCCCTTCCCACCTCCAAGGTATTACCTCGATTGCATTTATTCTGGCAGAAAAGTAAACCATTTAGTATTAGAAATATTATTGAAAATAATTTTGAAATAAATATTTTCAGTTAAAAAATAATAATAGCAAATATTGATCAAGGACTTAAATGTCCCAAGGACTATTATACATGCTTCATATTTATTAATGCATTTGATCCCAAAATAACTCTATGAGATAGGTACTCATATTTTCTCCATTTCACAGGAGCTAAAGAGAAAATTTAATTAAATTGATCAAGGCCATATAGGTGGCTTGAACTCAGGCTGCCTAGCTCCAGAGCCTGCTCTCCTACCCACCAAATGATGTTGTCAACAACAAACTTCACTTGACCAGAAGGTTTCATGCCCCAAGCAATCATGTTAATTGGGATTTGGTTGTAAGGTATACAGCATCTAAAAAATTTACATAAAGACAATCAGGGAGAGAAAGAAGAAGGAAAGGGAGCAGAGGAGGTAAGACCGTAGAAAGAAAGGGAGGGAGGAAGGGAGGGAGGAAAAAAAGGGAGGGAGGGAAAGGAAGGAGCCTGGTAAGAATGAACTAATGAAGAAGCACTTCTGCGTCAAGTAGCTTACCAGTAGTAAGTAGACTGAAACCAAAGCACAGAAAGAGTAAAGAATTTGCTGAAGGTCATAAAATCAAGTCTGCATCAGAGTTTTCTAGGTCAAATGCAGCCAACCATGCCTGCTACTTAGATTGGGAAGAACCAACATTTTCTTTTAAGCACTTTGCTAAGTAAAATTACAGAGATTGTTGGAGGAAAATGAAAGTTTAATCAATAATTAGATTAGGTTAGAAAATGAACTTTTGCTTAAGAATAAGATATTTGGGGAAAGCATGAAGGCAAGTAAATTAAAATGCATATAATGTTGTTGCTATAGTAATTTAGTCCAGAGAGGAGGATTAAGAAAATAATTGATTTTTCTGGAGAGACACTAACATTCAGATCATCGAGGGATACACAAAGAAACAATGGTGATAAATTCTTTAAAACCAAATGATCAAAGTTTTGCTTAATTTTCCAAATTCAAACAATGGGAAGCTTTCAAAGTCTCTACATTTGGTCCTTCCATTCACATTGGCCCTTCATTTCTTTCATATTGCTCTACATCTTAAAAGGAGCTTTCCTTGTAGCTGATATCACCAACAGTTATAAAGGTGAGTGATTTTTGTTAGGTCTCATTCCCCCACCCCCACTCCCAACCAGATTTTAAGCTCTTGGCACCCTGAGACTTGGTTTGGATTCATTTTAAAGAGCTACATCAAGCTCTGCACAAAACAGGCAAGAAATGAGAAGGGCAACAGTCATTTATGTGAATTTAATAATTTAAAGTGAAAGTGTCTGGACATAAAGTAAGTGACCTTAGTCCACGGAAACACCTTGCTTCAGCATTTCTCTAGAATGCAAGTTACATTTAAACACAGATAGTATGAGTGAGAGACACAGATTTACACGCAGAGCAGGGATGCTCTCTGGCTTATTCTCTAAAATTCAGGGAATAGCAGTGGGGCAGGGATAGGAAAGAATGGTGACCAAAAAAAAAAAAAAAAAATCTTAGAATAAAAGCAAGAATGAAAACTGATAGGTAAATTCTGGGGAACAAGGTCTGTGCCATTAAGGGAGGGAAGAATAGAAAGTAGTATTAATTAACAGTTACTAAAAATTAGAAAGCTGCCCCATTTGAAAGTATTAACTGGGTTGCTAAAAGAAGCCTGGAAAAATTACTGTGAGCTGTGAAGTGTGGATCTGGGACAACAGAGAGTATAGGAAAATGTAATTTATAGAATAGAAAGCTAGATGGGAGTTTTTTAAAAGAATATTCATTTTGACCACCAAGATGGAGATGATTATACTCTCAAGAAGGGAGAAATGTTGGGGCACCTCGGTGGCTCAGTGGTTGAGCGTCTGTCTTAGGCTCAGGTTATTATCCCAAGGTCCTGGGGTCAAGTCCCACATCAGGCTCCCCGTAGGGAGCCTGCTTCTCCCTCTGCCTAGTCTCTTTCTCTCTGTGTGTGTGTATCTCTCATGAATAAATAATTTTTTTTAAAAAAAGAGAGAAATGTTGAGTTGTAGTCGCGTCGGGGTTTTGTCACAGCAAAATAGAAGACAATGGAACAATTCAGCTGTTAAATTAGGGAGGAAAGGCTAATTTTCTATCATAGATTTATTTGGTATTTGCTGAAATTGAGGAGATTTAAAGCAAAAGAGAAATCGTACTCTCTTACACTTATACATGGAATTAGATTTAGAAACATTCTGTAGTGCTCATCTGTTCAATCCTCTGATATGCTGGGCAGATTTTTGTCTCTTCTCACCCAAGAGCAAGACAGCTAGCCTCTTCCTTGCTTTTACCAATCCGATATTTCCTTTTGTCCTCTTCTACCATGACTAGCTTCCTTGTGAGCCCATTTGTTTTTGCTCCATTTTCTGTGTTTATCTATATTCATTAAAGAAGTCATTCAGCATCCATTTTACCAATAAAAAGTTTATGATGGTAAATAACAATGTTATCATTACCTTTTCTTTCTTTATATTTAAAAGTAATAATGTCTTTACCCTTGACTCTTAGAAATACTATTTTACTACTTTGCTATTGAGAACGTCTCAATGCCTCCACATGGTTCCTGAAGTTCAGCAAACTCTATGAAATTCTAATAACTGAATATAACAAACATACATACAGTTCCATAGATTTTGCTATTGTTTTTTAGCTTATCTCTTTCTTAAAATTTTAAACTACTGACACTTCCTCTTTTGTTAAATAAAACTCTCAGATATTACTGTTTAATATGTAAACTTGATCAAACTTGCCCCATATTGTATTCCCATCAATAACTTTTATTATTTTTTTTGCTAAGGTTGTCAAGCTAGTTCTCCAATACACTAGTCAGTTAGATTTCTTTATGGTTGCCAAATTGGAAAGTCTTATAGACTTTTCTTATTATATTTGTGTTTATAAGACAATACATTATCATAGAAAAACTGTTTAAAAATCTAGAACAATATAAGAAAGTCATTTATAATACTTTAACCTATAAATAGCCATTGTTGACATTCTGCTGTGCATCATCACTTCAAATCACAGCACTACTTCTCAAAGAGTAATAGACAAAACACTTCACTCACATACAAAGACTAGTCCTTGAATTAGGAAAATGTTGGTTCATGATAACTGTTGATGCATGCATGTCTTGACCAGCATTTGGACACTAGCCACTCTGGCTCAAGAGATCTTCCCTTAGGAAGCTCTAGATGGCTAGATGGCAGGACAAGAAAGCCATTTTTGACTTTTGACATTTTTGGCTATTTTGACCAATAAAGCAATCAGCAGTTAAAAAAAAAAAAAAAAACTATTTGCCTGTTTGCTCTTACATTCTATTATAGATTTATTTATTTATTTATTTATTTATTTATTTATTTATTTATTTATTCATGAGAGACACACAAAGAGAGAGGCAGAGACACAGGCAGAGGGAGAAGCAGGCTCCATGCAGGGAGCCTGACGTGGGACTCCATCCTGGATCCTGGGTCTCCATCCTGAGTCTCCAAGGCTGGGCTGAAGGCAACGCTAAACCGCTGAGCCAACTGGGCTGCCCAAATTGCCTCTTTTTAGAATAGATTTTGCATAGTATAACATGGTGCAATACACACAACAGTACTTTAACAAATATTTATTGTCTAACTTTCCTTTCAGCAAAGGTTGATGTGGATTTGACACAAGTGAATACAAAGTTTTATCTTTTTATCAAGAGTTCGGACATTATGCAATTGCATGATTGTTCCCAGCTCTCTGGGGGAAGTCCTGCATGGGGATTAGGCTATTCTCACTCAAATCTGCTCTACTCTCTCAATTCCCTGCTGCAGTGATTAGCACCATCCATTCACCTGGTTACCTATGCCAGAGAGGCCTTGACACTTCCCTCTCTCTCCATCCCAAAATCTGTCTTGTGTACTCACGTCACTTCTTTGGGTCATATCCACTCCTCTCTTGCAATATCTGGGCACTGTGTTTGAGCGATGACCATCTCATGCAAAAGTCCTCACTGCTGCTTCTCTGCCTTGGTCTGTTCTTTCTCCAAAAAGAATCTAGAAATAGATTTATGATCTGTCCCCACTCTGATCATGTTACTATGGCTTAATGCTTGTCACTGCCTCCTCATTCATTGCTCTGCTCAATATTAATTCCAAACTCCTTAGCAAGGGACCACAGCCCTTTACTATCTAACCCCCATTCACCCCCTATACTTTTCTGTTTCCACCCTCTAGCCTTGCCTGTCCTACTCCAGCCTTATTAACAAACTTAGGTCCCTGGAATGCAGACTTTTGTTGATGATTTTGCTTCTGCCTTCAGCACTTCCCCTTTCCTCTTGCCACCCCCCCCCCCCCATGTGTGTCCTGCTTTGCTTTGCTAATTCAATATCATGCTCAAGATCTGTATTTAGACATCAGTCTTCTGGGAAGGCTGCTCTGACCCCTGTAGTCTAGAGACCTGTGCTCTTGTAATCCCCTGACTCTATCCATACTGCTATTTACTTGACCATCCCCTCCCAGGACAGAAGCTCCTTGAGCACACAGACTGAAATGTTACCTACAACCTTTCACTCAGCACAGTGTTGTGCTAATAGTAAGATAATAAATATAAGTAAATTAATTAAAATTATTCCATTTCCATCCAATATCACTTTTATTATTCATCAGGATCACAATCTCTAATTAGCCAGGAGGCATTTCAGTTGAATACAAAAGAGATGGGTATTGCAGTCAAAAAAGTCCTTCTACCACTGTGCTGAGTGATCAATGGCTCATTACTCAACCTACCCAAATTGTATTTCCTATAAAATGGGGAAAACTAATGCCCACTGCATAGAACCAGTTGGAGAATCAAGTGAGACAATGAAGTAGAAGCCCCCCTTTCTTGCCTGAATTATAATTTAGATGTAAACTATGCTGTCCCTAGTACACCCTCCCACCCCAAATCATGTACACACATGAGATAAAGTTAAATAATTGCCAGAATCTGCTGTTTCTGAGTGGTAGATGGTTGGTGTTTATTGTTCTACTTTCAATAGTTTTCTGTACATTTGAAGTTTTCAATAAATAAAATAGCTTTTAAAAACCAGTAAAATCACTCAAAACAGAATATAGGAGCTACAGAGACATTCAGCATTCTTAGAAGCAAGATGCAAAGGGACTTTGTATGAAATGGCAACTATTCATCCTTCCAATTGATGGGATTGAAAATAAAACTACCAACATTGGGCCTGTTAGGTCAAACACATAGTTTAAATCTCTGTCTTACCATTAAACATAATTTTTGTGTCTTACATGTGCTAATATTTTTCAGAGATTAAAATAGAATAATCAAACAGCCCGATTAATATATTTTATATTTGTATAAATTTAAATAAAATAGATATTGGTAGTTCTACTACATGCTAGGTAATGGTACAGAAATAACTTGTGTATATAAATACTCTTATATTTCACATATTATATATTATATTTCATATAATATATATTATATTTCACATATATATATTATATATTGACTTCATACTAAGTCACGATGTCTTTTAAAGCAAAAGTGAATTATCTTGGAATATTTGTATGTCTTAACAAAATATATATTTTAATGTTTTGTCACATTTCTTTTTTATTGTAGTAAAATACATATAACATAAAAATTGCCTCTTTAACCATTTTTAAGTGTACAATTTAAGTGTACAATTAAAGTGTACAATTCAGTGGCATTAAACACATCTTAATATTGTGCAACCATCACCACTGTCTATTTCCTAAAGGAAGCCATCTCAGATACAAACTCTGTAACATTAAATTCCCAATTCCTCTCTCCCTCCTGGCTCTGGTAATGTCTAACCTACTTAAGTCTCCATGACTTGCCTATTCTAGTGACCTCATATACATGGAATCTTTTGTGTCTAACTTATTTCACTGAGCATAATGTTTTCAAGGTCCATCCATGTTGTAGTATGTATCACAATTTCATGTATTTTTATGACTTGGATAAAATTCCATTGTATGTTCGAAACACATTTTCTTTATTTGTTCATCTGCTGATGGACACTTGTTTCTATCCTTTGGCTGTTGTGAGCAATTCTGCTATGAACTCTGGCATACAAGTATCTGCTCAAGTCTTTGGGTATACATCTAGAAATGAAGTTGCCAGATCATATGGTAATTCTATGCTTAAGTTTTTGAGGAACTGTCAAACTGTTCTCAAGCATCTTCACAACCATACTCCAATATAATGTGATAACAATTTAACAATAGTAGAAGCAATTGCAATCATGGTCATTAGAATACCAAACTTTTATAGAGCACCTCCTCTATGCCAGCACCTTATCTAATTTTTTCAACAACTTTGTGTCATAGTTATTAACCTTAAGCCCACTTTACCAATGAGGGAACTGAAGCTAACAATATCAAGCCATTTGCTTTTGTGGTACTGAAATTAGAATGTAAATCCTAACTCTGTGAAACCCCTAAAGAAAATCTGCTGATATCATATAGGTAGACTCAGAGCCCTAGTGACTAAAATGATTTGCTCAAAGTACTACAGTTTCTACACTATGACTCATTGTTTGGTGACTTATTCAATGCTTTCCATTGCTGCCTGCCCAAACCAGGCTGCCTGCCCAAACATTCCTCAAATATATAACATTATGATATTATATTTATAAATTTATATTTTCTTTTAAATAAAGTTCTGTGCATCTCATCAGGAGAGAGATTAGTAAAAATTAGGACCAAAATTAATAAAATAATGAACATCTACTTATTGAGGAATGTCTTTGTACTAAGCTACAGACCAAGTTTTTCATACATATTATCTCTTATTTTAACTTCAAACCTCTGAGCTAAGTATTATCATTTTTGCTTTTCAGGTTACAGTGAAGTCTCAGAAAAGTCAAAGAACTTACCCAAGGGCACATAGCTACTAAGTTGTGAAGCAAGATTTTGATTCCCAGTTTGCCCAAATTTAAAGTCCATTATGTTAACTCTTATTCTGTGATACTTCTCCATCATAAAGGAAATCAGATGAAACATCATAAGTATAAATTTTCTTTACATTCAAAACAAGAAACAATGAATCAGAATCACTAAGCTTATGGTTTTATTATTTAAAAACATTTAATTTCTTAAAGTTCTATTTTTTTTTTTTTTTTTTTTTTTGGTCACAACTGTCAAACTCATGAAACGTTTGTTGACCCAGATTCCTTCTGGGCAAGGCAAAATGGGAGAAATTCCCATACCACTGAGCAGTGCCAATGACTTGCATGAAGGAGAGACTAAAGAAATAAAGAATGATGCTTACAGTAGGATTGCCAGCAGAGCTACGAGTAAACAGTAATAACTATTTTCCTGACCTGTTACATTTTGTGGTCTCACTTTTCTTCTGCCATGTGTCTATTACTATAAACGACAGAACAAACAAGCATGGCTAACCTGTTTGCTTTTCTAGTGTTTATTCCTCCACCTCCCTCTGCAATGATGAGGAAGCACTTGATTCCCTCACCAAGAGAGAAGGGTTGCATTGTGAACACTGCCCACCTCAGCTGTCCTAGAGAGGCCATCCATGAGAGGCCACTACTCATCATGTAGTGATCAATAGTGTGGTCTTTACTCACACCACTAAATAGGAAATCCGGACTCCACTGCTTACAAACAAGGGAAATTGGATAAGTTGCTTGACTTCTCTGTACTTTGGTTTTCTCATCTGTAAAAAGGATAATTATGAGATCACCTGACCTAATAAGGTTGTTAAGAGGGAGATCCTTGGAATAGTAGCCTATAGTAGGAGCTCAACAGCTGTTAGCAATTATTATTATTATTATTATTATTATTATTACCCCTTACTATCTTACAGAGAAAGTCAGCCTATCATAAACTCTGGCTTCTGTAAGAAGTTGGTCAAATATGACCATGTCTGACAAGAGAGCTGGCCAAGTGGGAGACAGGAGGCCCTTAGTCTCCAAAGCATTGCTGTTAATAGAAAACTAAAGAGAATTTTATAATCCTCATTTGACTTTGACTCTGAATTCAAGTTTCATAGAAAGGAACTTTGAATTAGTTCTAGTAAATCACTCTTACTAGACTTATTAACAAAGATGGGCCACATGACTCACTTTAAGGTGACTGCTGATTGTGGAAAAGCCCTTTCTCACCACCCATAAACACTTGATAACATCTCAATTTTGCAGAGTCGAAGGCAAACAGAAAACTTAAATCTATTCTCAAGATCACTGGTCAATGTGTGTGGAAAGAAAAATAGGTGCTCACTTCTAAAAAGAAGTGACTTAGGTTGGAAGACATTAATGATATTCTCTCTGGCCCTAGGCAGGCTTTTATTAATGTTGAGTCCTCTTAAAATTTGAAAATTACAACCCCTCCCTTTAAGGAATCTGTATAATCCACATTGAACTAATTTCTGAATATTGAGCTTCCTTAATAATGTCATTGTGATGTAGTTTTGTATCTGCTTAGAAAAACTCCAGAATGGAGAAACTATTAACCAGGCATAAATCATCTCCTTTTACCAAAACATGGAGAAAGTCCATCATGATTACTATAGATTTCTATCTCTGTCACCAGTGAAGAAATGTATATTACATAAATATTTCCATTCATCAATTCCTTATAAAGTATATCTGCTAACCATTCTCTTTGGGAAGACAATAGCACAATATGTATAATAACACATTATTCTTATTATGAATTCTTACTAACAATGGATTAAGGGACAATCTGGCAAGCTGAAGTTCTCCATTTCAAATATATTATTAGGCTACAACATATTTCTTTGGTCCCCCCAAAAAGTAATAAAGTATTGTATTAGTTTTCTGTTGCTCATTTACTAAATTACCACAAATATAGCAGCTTAAAACCACACATATTTATTATTTGACAATTCTGCAGGAAAGAAGTACAAAATAAGTCTCATTGGACATAGTCAAAGTGTCAGTAGATCTCTGTTCCTTTTCATGCTCTAGAGAAGAGGAGGTTTCCTTGGCTTTTCAAGCTTCTAGAGGCTGCTTGCATTCCTTAGCTGTGTCCCTCCTCCACCTTTGCCAGAAATGATGAGTCAAATTGTGTATACATCACATTACTCTGACCTCCTTATCTGCCTGTCTCCCACTTTTAAGAACATTTGTGGTTCGTTTGAGCCTACTTAGGTAATCCAGGATAATATCCTCACTTTTTCAGAAAAGATTTATCGACTTATTTTAGGAGGGAAGGGGTAGAAGGAGAAGGGAAAGAGAATCTCAAGCAGAATCCTTGCTGAGCATAGAGCTCCATGTAGGGATCTATGCAGGGCTCAATCCCATGACCATGAGATCATGACCTGAGCCAAAATGAAGAGTCAGAGGCTTAACTCACTGAGCTACCAGGTGCCCCTAATCTTCTTATTTTAAAGTCAGCAGATTAGCAACTTTAATTCTATCTACATATTTAATTCCCTTTGCCATGTAATCAAACATATTCATAGGTTTTGAGAACTAGGACAAGGATATATTTGGGAATATTATTCTACCTACCACAGTATAAAGGAAATGGGAGTAAAAACAAGGGAAAATCAAATGCCCTTAAATGACACTTGCAAACATCATGCCCACCTGTCTTGACCTAAATTGTTAAAGCACTCAAAAAGCTGGGTGCATATATGTGTAAGCTTCTGTGAGGAAAGGCTAGGCCCTCGTTAGGCTGCAGGATGAAATCCACTATACCTGTAAACTATAATTACAGAGCAAATGCTTAGGGATTTTATTCTGAAAGGTTGTGGAAAAGGTCAATGGTGTCCCAGAACAATGAAATATGTTTGCCCCTGTTTCCTGCTTGATTAGATAGAATTTACACAAAATGAATATATGCATAGTAAAATGAGCTGCATTCTTGCATTGTGGAGAGTCAACACATTCAAAGAGGGCAATTTAGAACTAACTGAAATTACAAACAAAATCTCTAACTGATGTGTTTCTGATGGCCTCATTTAGACAGGCATCCTTTCCTTTGTCCACCTTATATTTCTGCCTAGAGCAACAGGTACAGAAGGCTAAGTTATCTCTGAAAGTGAGGAGTTACAAATTGGTTTATATTGCTGGCATACTTGCTACTTGTGAAACATCCCCTATCCCTGAGGAAACGCATCACAGAACTAGTTGTTTTTCAAACCTGGGAGGAAAAGCAAATTTCTATTAATTTTATGCCTTCACGTGAAGAAACCACACTAGCTTCCATTGTTTAACATACTTAGTTGAAAACAAAGCTTTCAATTCCCTCAATCACATGCCTCTTTCCTCCTACTTGGGATTCCCTCATGATGCCTCCTACCCTAGTCCTCTACTCTCCTGCCTGTCTGCTCACCTTCCCAGACACACACTCATTCTCATCTTCATGATCTCATTCTTGTTATTTGGCCTGTAATTAGTTTCTTTTCTCAAAACCATTGCAACATCCAGATCCATTTTTCTATAGGAAGTCTTGATCAAATACTACCATATGGATTAATCTCATACTCCCAAATCCTGGAATATTTAAAGCCACAGGGATTGTTAATTTGTTATATGCATTTCTGCTAATCCTCAAGCATGTTCTAGGCTTTATTAGATTAGATCCCACATCTTGTTTTATATTTCTCCCAGTACTTAAGACAGAACTGAATACTCTAACTCACTAGTAATCACAGAAACACAAACTACAACAGTGAAAGATAAGGACACATTACATTCATCAAAACAATAGGATTTAGAAAAGTTGATATTATCAGCTATTATTAGAGATATGAAAAGTCAAGAACACTTATGCATGTGTGGCTATAAAGTTGGGCAGCCATTTGGGAAACCAAATTGGCAGGATTTATGAAATGAGGAATCTGTTTGCCTTAAGGTACAGCAATCTTACTCCTGGCTATGTATGCCAAAAGTATGTGAGATATCACAAATTTCATCAGGGACATGGATGAATATGTTCACCCTGGCCTTTATGTGGGAATGGGGAGCTGGCCCTGGGGTCTACTGTGAGGGGGCTGAACAGCAGGAAGTAGTGAAAGCACACTTTACAACAGTGTGTAGCAGAAAGGCAGGGAGAGCAACATGGCAAGATAGTAAACCATAACATTGGGAGGGGACGGCAGAAATGTGTAGCCTAATACTACTTCTTAAATTTAAAACATATACACACAGAATATTACATATTGGTATATGTAAGGGCAATGAATGCGTGTATTAGGAGAAAATAAGTAGGTAGATGATAGGTAGATCAGATAAATAAGATAAATGAGGGACCTTGCAAAGACAATTTTTAATATACAGCTATTAAACTCAGAGCATGATTAACTAAATCTGAGGTCCAAACTACAGTAGGCAACACACAGACGGGTACAGATACACAGGCTCCAGGAACCTCTTTATTTAAAAGTTACAAGCAGTTTTCTGTCCCTTAGAGGGTTTACTTTTGACTAAAGATAACATTATGTACCTTTTATATAAATCTAAAAGCAACCAATGAAACATTTTGTAGAACTGTTAAAAAAGACTTTCAGGTGTTTTGTTGACCTAAATATATTTCCATTTGAGCAGTCACATTTATCCCTGAAAACATAGCCAGCAGGGAGCTTTGAAACATCTGCTATCAAAACCATCAAAACAGAAGGCCTTTCTCTTCTATCTCCTACAATTACATTGAAATGAATTGCTGGCCATTATTTCCTACCCTCAACGTGTTATTTTTCACCAACTATTTCCCACAAGTATAGCACAATGCTATTTTAATGGAAGAGTTCGTTTAAAATAATTGTTTTTATTTGCGATTCTATGTCTGCACTGCTTTTAATCTGACAAACTATTTCAATAGTTCTTTGTTAATAGTTATTATATAAAATTTGGAATAACATGACCAGGTTGGAATTGCTTCTCCTAATTAAACAAGCATGCATTGAAAAGGTATATAGGGAACATTAGCTTATGCTTTTTTTTTTTTTTTTTAGCTTATGCTTTAAAAAATAAAAGAGAATCACAGACTTATTAAATGGACTATTAATGTAGGCCATGCCAAATCAGTTTTCTATAATATTTATGTATAAGAGTATATATATATATATTATAGCACTATATATCTACATATCCATATTTGCTACAGAAGACTATACATGTGTTAAAAGACTTCTCTATAGAGGTCTATATAAAGTAAAAGAAACACAAGAAATGGAAATTGAGAAAGAAGGCAGCATTTCCCAAGGAAAGAGAAAAAAATTCATTCTAATCTATCAATCATGATTCACGGAATTCAACATCTCATGAAAATAGTCCCAATATTCTCTGATCAGTTGTTAACTGACAATTGACTTGAACGGGAAGCAGGATTAACTAGTTAAAACTTTCATTTGGTTTCACTGAAAGCATATTTTTAGTTTTGTTTGCCTCCAGCAGTGTTGGCCAGAGGATACCTTGTTGGGAGTTCCCTGGTTTGTGCATGGAGGGTTAATACCCATGCCATGTGCACGGGGGATAGACTGTCTACAGGATTCCTTACTATCTATTAAGGGAAATCAGACATACTTCACTTTCCTTGATTTCTTTCTGAAAAAGCATAAATTAAGCAAATGTCTGAAGCATCAAAAAAAACAAAACAAAACAAAACAAAAATAAAAACCAAAAAAACCTAAAAGCAATGAACAATAAACCAGTTTATTTTGTCATCCTTTTTCTCCCGGTGCAATATCAATTATATTAAAACTCTCACGTTGTCTGTGTGATTGAACAAGGCACTGGGCTAGCTATTGCATATCAAACACAAATAAGACACATCCTTGCCTGGGGAAGATTAAAATCTCATCAGAAAAAAAGCAAGCGTGATGCATTCCAAAGAGGAGACAGGAGGCTAGACAGGAGGCTATATAAACATGAAGTCAAGCTCTGCATTGTTGCAGTCCTGGCTTCCATGCCTCCTTACTCTTTCTCATGCTTAGGAAGGAAGACCCCAAGGAGCATCATCTGACCAGATCTGTGAGCTTCCCTTGAATGTGTTCTATGGCACAGGAATGCATGTGCCACTTGGCAAAAATCAAGTCTAGTAGACAAAACAATACCTATGATGGGCATCTCTGTAAGACACAAATCTATGCTCCCTTTGGAAACTCAGTAATTAAAGTGATTATGGGCATCAAATATTATTTAGCCTGTCTTAGGACATAGGCCTTTGCAGACAGCATAGTTAATAATCACAATCACCTCAGAGTAGGAATTGTGAGAACCAGCTCACAGAGTAACCTGGCAAAGAGGTCTCCTCTCCAGTGACAAGCTGGGCTCAGTGGTAGTGGCTGTCTGGAGGCCCGTGCTGAAGCTCAGCAGTATAAAGTCATGAATGTTCTTAGTAATGACGGAAATGGCATCTGAAATGAGGTAACTCAATATCAAGAATTTGAGCTTATCTTTTACAAAGTTGCTGAAATTGAGAATTTTTAACATTAAATGAAACAAATACCTACCTCTGCTGGCACAAATGTTTCCTGGACATAGCTAAATCCTTCAGCTCAAACCTCTTCATGTATGCTTAGGCCAAGTTTCTCTGAACTAACAAAGCACAGGAAAAAAAAATTCCTAGAAACTGTTTGCATACATGCTAAAAAAAATAAGTGACAATTGTCTCATCTTAGAATCCTCGCTCCCACCTGACCCAACTGATATCTGGTATCAAGCCACTCATCTAAAACCAAGTCCACTGCACCATTAAAAAGCTCAACAGCATTTAGTTTCTACATGTCTCACATGGACACATACCACATTTGCAGGAAAGCAATTACAAGAAAACTTTAAGCTATATTCTGAATTCTCATTAAAAACTCCTTTAACTGGTTGTTTTTTATTACAAGTAGCATAAAGAGAGATAAAAATGAGGAAGATACTAGAACTTTGGATGGCAGGTCTATAATGGGGTCTATGATATTTGGAAAACTGCCTGTAAACAGTATTTTTCTACATGCGGGATTCGAAGCTCAATTTCAGTGAAATTTTAAATAAGTCTGGTTGTAATTCTTTTCTCTTATTTTAGATGATGATGATGATGATGTCTCAATGCATTTGCATTGCAGAGCTGTGTTCCTCAAAAGTAAGATCTCCAAAAGTGAAATATATCATAACTCAGAACTCTCTAGCCAATGATAGTTTTTTAAAATTCAACTCCCATATCAACAGCTATCATTTTATATCTCAAAAATAAAAATATAAAAAATAAAAAACATAAAAAATAAAAATATCACTCATATCTGGAATGCAAACACCACCAACTAACATTTGTCAAGCATTTTATGAGACTCCAAACACTGCACTAACCATTATATGTCTTTTATATCATACAATTCTCACAGCAACCCTATGAAGCAGGTTCTATCATTATCTTCATTGTGTCTGTTTTATAAATGAGGAAACTAAGAAACAGAAAGTTCAAGTAGCATGTCCATGGTCATTATGTGGCAGAACTAAAGACTGAACTCAGGTAATCTCATTTCAAGCTTAAGCTCATGACTGTTATGCTTATACACCTCCCCCCACTCCACTAATAACAACAATGACAAAAATCCAAAAAAATAATCAGTTCCAATATGCCCATGGCATTGCTTTGAAAATAGGCCCCTTTATTCAGAAAGCTTTGATTGTAAAAAGTACTATAGCAACAAGAATGGTCCTGCTGGAAGAATTAGTTTTCCTAGGATCAACATAACCTAACTATAAAGCCTAACTATAAAGCAGCCCACAGATTAAATAAATAAATTCTAAGAAAAAAAAGCCAAGATTTATAAAATGAATCCACAGGCTTGAACACATGAAATAATACAAAGTAAGAATGACTGATATGAATATGAAAATTTACTATGTCCAGTTATTGAACCCTCCCACACATATAAAAACTACCCAAAAAGTAACTTTTTTTCTCCATAACTGTTATCATGTCTCATATATTTTTGGTTTATGGGAGAATAAAATAAAACAATGATCCAGCGACATTTCCTTCTTGTCTCCCATACTTGGCTTCAGACAAGCTAGGAGTCTTTGATAAGGCAAGGATAAATACTTGGACATTAGGTTACAGAGGCCTCCCCTCATCCACTAGGATGCATTCCAAAACCCAGTGTGGATGCCTGAAATTGCAATTACTCCCAAGCCCTGCATATACTGTTTGTCCCATATTATGGCACATATTATGATAAAGTTTCATTTGTAAAGTAGGTACAGTAAGAAGGTAACAACAATAACTAAAAATAAAATAGAACAACTATAACAATATACCATAACAAAAGTTATGTGAATATGATGTCTCTCTCAGAATATATTGTACTGTACTCTCCATCTTCTTGTAATGATGTGAGATGTTCAAATGCCTATGTGATGAGATGAAGTGAAGTGAATAATGTAGATATTGTGACAGTGTTAGGGTACTATTAACTTTCAGGTGATAGGACAGAAGGAGGATCATCTGCTTCTAGACCATGGAAAATGAAACCACGGATAAGGGGAACTACTGTACCTATGCAAAGAACACTTACAGAATTCATGACAATGATAAGAATCTGAAACTAGGCCACTCTCCCATTATATTTTAGAAATAACAATGAGGTCACTTCTAAACTCTGGTAAATTTTGGATGCTAATGTAGTGCCCTTGCTTCACTGTGTGGTTTATATAACCATACAATCACTCCTTCAGTACCTGCTATCTATCTGCCACTTTTTAGTAAGTGATTTTAACTGTTTTTCCAATGGTCTCTATGTATTTGTGTTGAAGCCAAGTCATCTCAGACATCTCTCTCTCTTGACAATCAAATCAAGATAATTGAGAACGGTTAAAAGCCAAAATTTACAACCAAATAGTGTTTTCTATCTTCACAAATTAACTGCAATTTTGTCCTCTGGAAACATATTCTGGATAAATAAAATTATTTGAGCAAGAAAATTTGGAGGCTACATATAGGTGTCTAGACTTTGGATTATTCCATTATAATAAAATAATATGCAACCAAGGTATTTGTTCATATGTTTGATATGTCCTGGATAAGACTAGACTCTAGTTGGGATGCCTGGGTGGCTCAGCAGTTTGGCGCCTGCCTTTGGCCCAGGGTGGGATCCTGGAGACCCGGGATCAAGTCCCAAGTTGGGCTCCCTGCATGGAGCCTGCTTCTCCCTCTGCCTCTCTCTCTCTGTCTCTGATGAATAAATAAATAAAATCTTAAAAAAAAAAAAAAAAAAGACTAGACTCCAGTACTTTTTAACACTGGAGGAGGAGTTCTTGGGAAGGAACAGTCTTAAGCTTGTGCAACCTCACTTTTCTGAGCTAACACCCTAGATTTGTAGGCTGATGCATATACCCCAGTTTTTGTTTGCTGTCCTGGCATAGCTAATAATATCCCTTACTTTATTCTCAAATGTCTTGATTTGGGGGATAAATTGTATAGTCATCGCACATCAGTACCCTTCAGATCTGAGAACCAAACCTTGACAATTGTACAGATGTTGTACTATTGTGCTTTGTATTAGTAGGGCCATAGTTCAGGTTACATTCATCAGGTGAGATGAGGCTTTGTCTGAAAGCAATGGATGGTCTCATTGTCCATCAATGAAAGGTGTGAGGCCTGGGATAAGATAGGGTGGCATAGCAGATAGGGTGGCATACCTTAGACTAGGGTACCAAGGGAGAAAAGTACTGGCCCTAGGATTGGGACTTCTGGTTGGCCAGACACTGAAGTACTGGGAACCTCTTATGGTGGAAAGCCACATGGAGCTTATCCCAAATTGAGAAAGGAAGCATGGCACATCAAAAGCTGTGCATTATTCCTTTGGTGATCCTTCTGTCCCTATTATCATGAGACTCTTCCATAATTTCTCATTGTTAGTTTTAATGTGGGAATTAAGGAAAAGAGCCTTAGATGTTTACATGGAAAAAAGTATTAAGCCAGATGCTTGCCATCCAAGGCTAGAGTGGTAACATTGGGAATGGTCACCAATAGAGGACTGGGTACATCAATGCCTCCAGCATTTCATTAACTGAGGTAGCCCTCCAGCGGTAGGACACAGGGAAAGATGCCAGACATTAGTTCCTGAATACAGTGGGCAGGCATACTTCAAATGTAACTAATTTCTAGCAATAAATCCAAGGCACTTGTTCCCATACTCAGTTCTAGTTTCAGAAACTCCAGGGGAGGATCCTAGTTGGTTTGTCTTGGTTTCGATAGAGTCCATTCATGGACCAATCCACTTTGGCCACGTAAGAAAATGGACATCCCAAATGAAAGCAGTGGCATTTCAGGAAGAGAAAAACAAACTTGGCATTAATCCAGTATAAGTCTACTAAAGCCATGAGGCCAGGATCTACTTCCATCTGGGTATTTTCTACCAGAGTCAATTCTTGTTATGTTAAGTAAGACAGTTTCTTTTATCATGGAGTTCTCTAACGATACTCATCAATACAAAAATAAGAAATGATTTCTGGATTAATGCACCAATTTAAGAGAGTTTTCCTATAGCGGATTCCAAAAAGATAAAAAGGCATTTGTGAAAAGTGTGCTTACTTTTTTTTTTCAAAGAATCACAGCATTTTGCTGGACAAATGGACCATAAAAATCATTAGGAAATAGACTTTTGTGACCCAAGAACTTTCTCTAGTCAGATAAGTAGTGGGCTTATTTTTTAAATACACAATTTTGATACATTTTAAAAATACATGAAGTTCAATTACATAAGATTTTTCTCTCAGTATGTGTATGGGTTAATATTAGTATTTAGCTATTTGGATGCTGATTCATTATGCACTGAAAAGAAAAAAAAAAGTCAGCTTTCTCTAACTTCCTGCATAAATTTATGTATCCACCACTAGAGGGCACAAATAAGGCTGCTTTCTGGGAAACCGGTTTTGAAAATGACAAAATGCCATATTTGGAACAGTGACTGAGTTAAGATATAAAGATATTGCATGTTTTCTTTAAATCTCAGAAGAAAAATCAAAACATATGCACATTTAAACATAGACCATTTTGTTCTATTCTCTCTCTCTTTCTCAAAAAAAATAGATGCGAGGAGAATAAGAAATACCAATGGTTCACAGAAATTTAGACTTACATAAAATTATTGAAGTGAAATGGTTATCAAAACATAAACTAAGATAAAATTACTGCTACAGCAACATAGCAAAATGCCACAAATTGACAAAAGTTTTCATAGCTGTCTAAATCACACTGTGAGCCTTTGAGGTAATTCTCAAAATCATCAAGCATAATACAGTTCACAAAACTGACTCTAAATCTTATAAATATCAGGTATATATTGCATCTCTTCTTAGCTAATGTGGTACTGTGGTAAAAATAGGGTATGATCTGGTTGCTGTCTTCACACAATAATGTGCTTGAGTCATGCTTGCTGAATACCTCCATCTTCAACAGCTGTTTTGCTCCTTAAAAAAAGAGAGGAAACCTAACTTCACCAGAAAAAAAAGCAAACGCTCCCTAATCTTGTCACCCTAGATATTTGACAAGTATTAATCACTATGGTTAGATTTGATGTCTCTCTTGATTTGTGTTTTCGGGTATTTTACAAGGAAGAAGACCTTTCTAGTAGCCAATGATTCCGCTGGAAATAAAGGAGAGCCTACAGAACAAAGTTTGCTAAGACACCTTCAGGCGGAGAAAGGGGAGTGAGGTGAATGGAAGGATGATATGACTTCTGTGATAAAAGTCAAAGCGTTGTAGTGAATCGGATCAAAGTAATGGGTGTGTAGTTTCTTTGCCTTTTACATCTTGATTTGCTCCCTGATACATTTCAAATCACTAATTTCAAGAATGTATCTAAATACAGGTTACCTTTGTTTTATTGAAATTTGTCTAAAACACAGAGTTTAAATGTTATAAACAAGGACTTTTAATGATTTTTCCTAAAATTCCTCAGCTTGTTCACTCCTAATGTTACCTTTTCAAAAAGCATATTCTAAATTATTTTTTTTAAGGTCTCATTCCACACACAACAGATCTGATACCTTCTTCAAATGTTTTCCTCTCCTCCAGCGCTGTTTCCTTTCCTACTCTGGATTTTGTCACTTTCCGCCTGATTCCAACTTGAGATGCCACCTCAATTTGTCCCCCCAACATAGACAGATGCACAGGAAAGAGCAGTAATGACACAGATGCCCACTTACCCTCCCGTTAATGTGCATCCAAGAAGCAGTAAATAAGTAGCATGTTTCAGAAACAGCTTTTCTCCAAATCTGAACCCAAGGGTAGAGTTTCCTCCACCAAATGAATTAAAATATTTTGTTCTATGGAGGGCACAGTGTGTGTGTGTGTGAGTGTGTGTGTGTATAATACATAATATATATAATAATGTTAATAATACTGTGTTTTATATATATATATATGACATATATATGCCAGTAAGCTATAGATAAGTAGGTGTGTGTATATATGTACACACACACAGAGCACAAGCATAGTGGGGCAGCAAGATTCCCTCCAGAGCCTTAAGTATCTGCCTGGAGGATTCTTGTATTTCCTGTCTTGGCTATTGAACATGGAGTATCTGAATTTATGTATTCCATACGATTACCCAGTTCCTCTAAGATAGCAATATTTATTAGAAACTAGTTTCCTACAAAGAAGAGGTCCAGATTATCACGAGAAATCCCTCAAGTCTTAAAACCGAAATATTATGCATCGTGTACCCTATGTTTAAGGAATAATCATATGTTACAATTTAGTTTCTGATAGGTTCTATTGTGCCATAATTCTCCATGATCTTCTTTCTAAAACATTTGGTTAGGGGTACCTGGGTGGCTCAGTGGTTGAGTATCTGCCTTCAGCTCAGGGTGTGATCCAGGGTTCCTGGGATCAAGTCCCACATCAGGTTTCCAGTGGGGAGCCTGCTTCTGCCTCTGTCTATGTCTCTGCCTCTCTCTGTATCTCTCATGAATAAATAAATAAAATCTTAAATAAATAAATAAACACTTGGTTAGATCACCATATATATATATGCACATATATGCACATATATATACTATAAAATACAAACTATATAAATATAAAAACTATATATATGTGTATATATGTATATATGTATGTGTATATATATGTATATAGTTATACACTGTTTATTCAATGAAACATAAATATAAGTCCAGGAAATAAAATTATTAAAGTGGCATTTTATTAATATAAATTTATTATGTGTATATATATTTATGATGGCTATTTACAAAATATGTAAATGAGAACAGGATTCATATTTGCAAGAAAATTTGAAATACCTGTAGCCTTCCTTCTGTCTATTCTTCCAGTTTATTTCTGGATTGTATCTTAGTTGTAGAGAGTTACAAAAAAACCTGAATTATTCAAGTAAGTAGCTGTAAGTGGTAATAGTTTTCTAACAGTTTGCCTTGTAATTGGAAAATTCTTCAATTTTACTGACTCAGGAACCTCTTAGGAGAATACTGGGAAATGTTCTGTCTAAAAATGGAATCATTACAGTATCTATCATCTAAAGTAATTTTTTACCATTTGCTATGGAGTGAATGTTTGTATCTCCACAAAATTTTTGTGTTGAAGCCCTAACCTCCAATATGATGATATTTCAAGACTTTCAGGAGGTTATTAGGATTAGGTGAAGTCAGGAGGGTTGGGCTGTCGTGATGAGATTACTGACCTTTGAAGAAGAGACACCAAAGAGCTCTTGCTTGTGCTTTCTCCCTTTCTCTCTCCCTCTCCCTCTTCTCCTCCCTCCCTGTCTCTCTCCCCCCACCCCACCATATGAGCACACATCAAGAAGTCGGCCATCTACAAACCAGTAAAAGGGCTAACACCAGAACCCAATCATGTAAGCACTCTGAGCTCAGACTTCCAGCCTCCAAAACTCTGAGAAAATAAATTTGTTAAGTTTCCCAGTCTATGGTATTCTGTTATAGAAGCCCCAGGAGACTACTACATCATCAGAAATACAAAAGACAAGTACAGTACTCAAGCCTTAACTATGCACATAGCCACCTAAATTATAGTAATTTCATAATGTGTGCATGGGCTATGACACAGAGTACCTAAGGCTTGCCTGGCATTGGATTAAACAGGGTGTACATAAATTGTAGTAGCAACTGTACCATTATACACACATGATAAGTGCAAGTCTAAATTAAGAAGAGTGAGGCCACAGTAGAATCACAAATTTTGTAATTAATACCAGTATAAGAAAATCAGTTATATGCAGTTATGTCTGGAGTCATTCATTAATTGCTTTGCTCACCAAAATAATTTAACTGGCAGCACAAGTTCATGGTCTCCACCATGCTAAAATTTGATATATTACTGTGCGGTATTTGTTATGGTTTTAAATACACTTTAAGATGCACTTCAAAATAAGTTCAAATACAATATTAGCAAGATCTCTGAAGCATCTCCTCTGAGTTGTATTATTTCTTGAAGCACAATTTGAAAACCTTTAGGTGAAATTATAAGTGTCACCACGGAATGATACCAATTTCTATTTCCATTATTCTCTGCCCACCCAACCACCCTAGCTAAGCCACATGTATTCATAAGTGCAGTATTCATCAGTAAGTCCCAATAACACCCTCTAACTTCAGTGCATTCCCCAATCCAGCACACTTTGCCCTCTCCTCTTTTTTAAGATCTTATTAGTTTGTTTGAGAAAGAGAAAAAGCACATGAGTTGGGTTGGGGGGCAGAGGGAGAAAGAGAAGCAGACTCCTTACCGAGCAGGGAGCCTGATGTGGGGCTCCATCCCAGGACTCTGGGACCATGATCTGAGCCCAAGGCAGATGCTTAATGGACTCAGCCACCCAGGTGCTCCTGTCCTCTACTCTTGATCTTATGCAACTCAAACCTTAAGTCACCAACACCGAAGGTAAAGGTACTTTAAACAATTTTCATCTGAATAAACATCATGCAAGCATAAATGGAAAAGGAATTCTAAAATTATTATCTAAATTAGAAGAAGTTAAACCATTTTAACTATGAACATTTATCATCCACCTATTTCTTTTTAAGTAAAATGAAAATATGACTACAAAGCAATTCAGTAATATATTATATGAAAGTTCCAAAATAAGCATTTCTGGACTTTGTTATGCTCTTTGACTAGTGTAACAGATGATCCTAATGGCCAAGAGCTACTGTTACCTTTTTTCGATTCTAACAGAACCTCAACCTTGTTTCAAGGTATTATGAATAGGGATACGAATTGTGCCACTGAGAGGAGACAGCCCTTTTTAGTGTTACTATGTGAATCCTAATTAAGGTAAAGCAATGACTGATTTAGGAATTGGCCTGAGACACACTTTTGGCCAGTAAGCTATGTGAGAAGTCCTACTGTAGAGAGAGGGTGTTTGGGACATTGTTAGGTGACATCAGGATCTGCTGCAGCCAATATGCAATCATGAAAGAAGAAGCCAATCCACTCATGTAGCAGAGTAGAAAGATGGAAAAAACAGATCCCAGTGAATGTCATTTTGCTGCTGAATTAACCAACTCCAGAACTTCTCTACCTCCAGACTTCTTATTTATATGTAAGCAAATTTTAGTTGTTTTTTTTTATTTTGTTTTGAAAACATGTTAAGTCATACAACCCATGTCTGTTCTACATATGACATTCCCTTCAATGGACAGTTATAACTCTCTGAACAGCAGAAGTGATAAACTTCTCCCCAGAACTACATTACACCCAAAAACCTCTTCAGGAATCATTGGTACATTAATAAAAATAACCATTGTACTTGGTTGCCCTAATACATTTTTAGAACAGAAAATCCTGCCAAAAGAAAGGGAGAGTATTTAGAGAAGTACATAAACATTATTTTATTTGAGTGCAAGACATACCAAACCCATTTATTGTTAATGAAACAAACCAGAAAGCACCCTTGCAAAATCATTCCTATTTATTTTTCAGTAATGTTCTACTCAGGCTCCAAAGATTGTGCATCAGGGAAAAATAGCAGGTGTGTCATTAAAGAACAAGTCCAACCTAGCACTCTGATAAGCCATGAAAATTACTGAATTCAATTACACAGGAACTTTTATATTCTGCAAGTCTTGTTTTTGTGAGTCATCAAAGACTTCCCGGTTGCTTATCCAAAGTCATGTCATGTTGACTATCAATGTCAATGGGAAAAAAAAGAGTTTTGTTCTGTTTCACTTTAGTCTTTACAGTGTCACATGTAATTTATATTCAGTACATGATAGTTTAGATTGATTCTAGTAGCTCTTGATAGGGCCTTGAAGTATTAACTAGCTAATGAAAGGAAGTGTTGATTTTGGTGGTTGACAAGGCATTTTGTGAGGTGGGCATCCAAGTCATATTATTTCTAACATAAGCATAATAGGGCATGATAGCACTATTTGCAAACTAACACCAAAAGGTGGCCCTTTGTCTCTCACATGTGCTAGAGAACCCACATGCAGAAATGTTTCATTAATTTCCCAGTTCATTCAATGAATACTTCTGAAACAGCCTCTATGATAGGATTACAGAGGAAAAACGATCAAGGTGAGAAAATACACTTTTCCAAGTTCCTTATAAGTGGAAAAATGGAGGCCCAATGAGGTGAAAGATTGATAAGAGTACAGCAATATAGTGACAGCATCGGGACTCAATGCTAAAACTCTTACCTTCCAGGCCCCAGTTCTTCAAACCACACCACACTGCTTCAACAATAATAAAAATCCTCCAAATGACTGCCTATGCTCAACCACAACTAAACAAAACATGAGCTTCAAAGAAAAAGAATTTAAAAATATGTTTTCAAACCAGCCCTAATGATACGACTCATTCATGAAGAACACTAATGAAAAAAATGGATGTGTCCGGGACACAAGAAAGGCCATCACACAAAATAATGGTCGCCAGGAAGGAAAAGAACATGTCCAAAGTGCTGAGGGAAACTTAAATTACAAATCCTTCCTTCCATTTAAGCTTCTGCCAGTGGTTTGTGGCTTAAACTCTGACACCAAAAGAGTTAACAATGATGCTCATAGACCAAACCTGGGTGATGAGTAGAGAGCATCCATTGTGACCCCCAAGAATAAATTATGCTATAATTTAGTGGCTATAAAGCACTTTGCTGAATTATTTTAGATCACATTTAGATAAACATTTATTGAAAAGCATCGTATTCATGTCCAGTCAAGACTCTTTACTAGCAGTTGGAGAAAATGAGAATCAGAGAGGTGACTGACCAAAAGTGAGCCAGGAAGCAACTGATAGGATTCCATTTTGAGTTTTCTGAACTCTAGGTCACATTTCCTTCTGCCCTGAGTTTGACTAGGTAAGATTCATGGACTTATTGTGAAAGCAGGCCAGGCTTTATAAATATGCAGATGTATACGTTTAGATTGCAATCCACTTATTCAGCGTTTCCATGTGCCAGACACTGGTCAGGTGTGTGACACAAAGATGAATAAGGTAGGGTCTGGTCTACTTTCAAGGAGTTTATGTGACAGAAAGGGAGAGAGAAACACATAAGCAGGTACTTTGTTATCATGTGCTAAATATTAGAGGAGTGAGCTCAAAGATGATCAAAAGGGCTTTTTAAAACCACATTTCCTACATGTGCCAAAAATAGTATCATCAAAAATATCACTCTTTTGTACTAATCATTGGTGTACCCATTGAGACTTTTAAAATGCAAATAGTTCTGCATGAGAGCCCAGAGTATTTGGGGCTGAGGGTCCTGCTCTGCCCAGTTCCCTGGAAGGGTAGGGGTCCCAGAAAGTCAGAAAAGAATAAGGCAGTCAAAGGTCATTTAATTTACCTTTCTGTTTGATCTCATGCTTGCCCCCATTGGGAGGCTGTGCATGTCAAAACTGGTTCTCTTGTTGAATTTTAGGCGAAAAAAATATGCAGATTTTAGTTTATTCTGTATGCCAGACCATGATTTTAGAGAATTGCTGTGCTCACACACAATATAAGTAATAATTACTCTTCAAAATTGGCAAATGCCCAAAACTCAGGAATTCTCCCAGACCTGGAAGGTGTGTGATTTTTAGCAAAATCTTTATTTAATAAATCTGAATTAAAATGTTTTGCCAAGCATAGTGCCTCCAAGATTATAATGGATAATGTGTCAATGGTGCTTGCATCGAAATGTAAGTTTTATCATACATAAAAATGCTCATTTGTCTTCTATTCAATTACTTTCTAAAATCCTATGTTAATACTCAATATAATTTAGAAGGGAAAACAAGTTATTTTAAAACTTCCAACTGAAAATTTGAATGATCAGAATTATTTTTGCAAAAAAAAAATGATTATAAAATCACAGGAGTTCTCTTAGTAATTATAAGCAAGAAGAATTTTTGAATCTGATTTTATATTATACTTTCTTACTATGTGTTTTTAATTTCCTTGTAATTTGGGTCAATATTGCTCTTTATAAAAAAATTTTAAAAAATCATAATAACGTATAGAGTGGGGACTCAAGTGTGTGTTAGGAATAGCGTTTTGAAGAAAAGCCTCATAAGGCACAATTTGCTCTGTAGGCCTACATTCCATTTTCATGATAATATTTTGAACAAATAAATATTTATTGGTTATCTGGACTAGATTCTAAATTGGATCTAAATGGTGATGAACTTCGCAGCACTAACCAGCACATACCTTGAACATGCAGTTGGTGCTGCATTGTCACACACATGTGCACGTGTGTATGTGCACACGCACAGTAATATATGCATTAAGATATGATAAGTTGATCATGAAAACAGATATATTGCAGTTATTACAAGTAATACTCCACATTTATCGAGTACCAACTATGTGTCAGGTTGTGTGTTAAGTCCCTTTCCTGTATTATCTCATTATTGAGAATATAATTTGGTCAAAATAAAAATTCTAAGGCCACTTGTCATTAAAAACAATTGACTTACAAATAGATGTTTGAAACATTTGTTTTTTTATATTTCTAAAGATTTTATTTATTCATTTGACAGAAAGAGAGAGCATAAGCAGGGGGGACTGGCAGAGGGAGAGGAAGATGTGGTGCTCTATCCCAGGATCCTGGGATCCAGACTTGAGCTGAAGGCAGACACTTAACTGACTGAGCCACCCAGGTGCCCAAAAACATTTATTAATATAAAATGATGTCTCCTATACTAGATCCTAAGAAACACTAGTTTCTTTGACTACTACTAAATATGACTATTTTTAAAAACTGTTATGACAGTTAATTTTATGTGTCAACTGGACCAGGGTAAGAGATGCCCACGTAGCTCGTAAAGCATTGTTTCTGGGGGTGTCTGTGAGGGTGTTTCTGGAAGAGATTAGCATTAAAATCAGTAGATTGAATAAAGAAGATCCACCCTCTCCAATGTGAGAAGGTATTATCCAAAATCCATTAAAGGCCCAAATAGAACAAAAAAACAGAAGAATGAATTCTTTCTCTCTTCTTGAGTCGGGACTTGCTTCTTCTCCTACCTTTGGACATCAAAGTTCCTAGTTCTCAGACCTCTGGACTCCAGGATGTAAACCAGGGATCACTCCCCTCCCCATCCACACCATCCACTCCCTTGGTTCTCAGGCCTTCTGACTCAGATTAAATTATACCACCAGCCTTCCTTGTTCTCTGGCTTTCAGACAGCATATGGTGAGATTTCTCAGCCTCCATAATCACATGGGCCAATTCCCATAATAAATCTATATCTATATATCTATAATAGATATATATATCATATACCTACATATTTATATTTGTAGATATAGGTAGAAATCCTAATGGTTCTGTTCCTCAGGAGAACTCTAATACAGATGGCAAATAGGTTTGAGAAAAAAATAAGGTAAAGTGAGTCAGAGACATCTCTATACCACAACACTTCTTAAGGCCTTTATTATACAACTGCATATGGAACCCTGTGAAAGAGAGAGACCGTAGCCCCTGATGTGCACACTTGGGCCAACGTACACACTACATCACAGAGCATCTCCAACCTGGTTCCACAGAGAAAACTTTGGGAAACATTAACACACAAACTCAAAGTGCAACATCATGTCAGGGTCCAGTGGGCAGGGCATGCTCAGGAAGGAGATTAAATTTGAAAATTTAAAGGAGACTTTCAATCTGATTGATGGAAGGAAAGGGGAATGACAAGGACAAAGACACAAGTGGCCAGGCAGGACAAGGTAGATAAATGGAAATAAGACAGCAAAAGCAGACCAGGTCAGATCCAGGAAGGCCTTGTAAATCAAATTAAGGATTGAAGTAATAAAGAAAACTCTATTCTGTTATGTTCCTTTAAACCATCTCCTTTCCTTTACTGGAAATGGCAGAGAATTATAGGCCCTGTTCAACAGCTTCTACTTAGTGGTAAAAAGCACAGGTCTCTTTATTGAAAAGTCTATAAATCAACTCTGAGACAAAAATCATCGTTTACTCATACACTTGTAGAAGAACCAGTCTCCATGAGTTGTATGTCTGCCATTATCTTAGACTGTGAATTGAAGGGAAGAAGCTGCCTAACTTCAGCAGTACAAGATGGCAGAAAGAGCACTGACCAAAGATGGTGGAATGGAGAAATTTGTGCTGGTCGTGGCTCAACCATGTGGGTGACCCCAAGCCAAGTCCCTTAGCATCACTGAACCTCATGGGTCTCATTAAGAAAAATTGAGATTTTGGTGAGCTGGTCTGCCATCTTATGGTGCCCTAACAGTCTATGCTTTCCAGAGTGTCTTTTGTTTATTTTTCAAATAGCAGCAGTAAATATTATGATATGAAATGAGAAAGATAATACCTACCTGGAAGAAGTCCTACATGTGCTATTTAATGTAAAAGATGAACAACATCATGTAAACTGCTCCATTATTTCTCTGGGGCAGTTAGCTTGTGCACTGGCTTTTCCATGTGCCCACTAATGCCACTTACAGTCTTCCTTCCATGCTCTGGGGTCACGCCTGCCCCATCTGTCTCCATCACACTTGCCTCCCTTAAACATGACATGTTGAGGAATAAGGCATTAGGGAAGAAAGACAGCACTGGATGGGGAGGAGGACTCAAGGGGCAAATACAGAGTATTTCTTATTCTGTTCATCTCCTCAAATTCTTCTCCGGGGCTTCTCAAAGCATCACTCCCTTGATCGAGACAATGGCTCTCAATTGTGGGTGAATTTTTCCCTCCAGGGGACATTCAGTGATTTCTGGAGACATTTTTGGCTGTCACAGCAAGAAGGGGAAGGTGTTCTAGCACTCAATAGGTGGACAAGGGGTGCTGCTAAACACCCTGCAAAGCAGAGGGCAGCCCCCACAACCAATTGTCCAGCCCCAAATGCAGTGGTGCCAAGGCTGAGAAACTGTCTAGTTATACTGTGCAATTTAGCAAAGCAAGGACTTTGTGTTGAACATATAAAGAAAAAGGATACACTAGCAGTAGGTAACAGACTTGTAAGGATTATATCTTATTTTTTTTCCTATTTAGCTCTTTTACACCTAAAAAAAGTTTCTTGATGAACTATTTTAAAAAATTTCCCCCTACGATATGGAGGAGCAGAGAAATAAATACTATTCAAAAACTCTATTGCCTTTTGTGGTTTTTCTGTTAGAGCACCAAGAGACAGGTCACCAGGATGCTGATTTCCAAACTCTTGTATTCTTTTCCACTCTAAGAAGCAATATAGTTCATGGAGTAATCTCTAAATCCAAACAGAAATGGCAGCTGTGGGCCATGTGGATTATGTGATGCTGGGGGGCCCAGCACATCCAGAGCAAGGTTATGAACCCCATGTTCTCTCCCCTTTTCTGGGACCTTTCCACCATCTTAAACCTTTTCCAAAAAGTTAAAAAAAAAAAAAAAAAAAAAGAGGGTATCTAACATCCACACTACCATTAAATCATATGCCGAAGATAAGCTAAGTTTCAGATGCCTTCAGTTCTACTTTCACTGTCAAGCAAAGGGTCCATGTGAAATAATGACTCACATTATTATATAATACTTATATAACATTTACATTTATATAACTTTATCATTGACATGGTGCAGTTTTCATTGTCATTAGCTCACTTATTTCTCGCAACAACCTTACAATACATTATTAGCCCATTTTACTCTAAGGAGAAAACATCTAGGAGTTCAGGTTCACACAGTATTTATATTTAAGCAAATCCTGATTCCCAAGCCAGAGGCTATGTTTTCACACTGCCCGACATAAAGCATAAATGTGCTGATAGGTATGATATTCTATCGTACTGTACATTGAGGGACACAGATTGGTTTCCTACCCTTGAAAATGGGTAGGAATTCTTGTTTTCTACCTTTGAATATAAAAATAGTGGTTTTCTTCACCAAAGCTAGATGAGTGTTAACTACCAACAACCTTTCGTCATCATGTCACTGGAAATTTAAGACCTAAAAAAACTTGCAGACACCACGACCAAGGCTTCTGGTCACTAGTTGTCTTTGTTTGCTGGGGCTGCCATAACAAAGTACCACAACTAGGGGGCTTAAAGAACAGAAATTTATTTCTCACAGTTCCTGAGGCTGGAAGTCCAAGAACAAGGTGTCAGCAGGTTTGGTTTCTTCTGAGACCTCCCTCACTGGCTTGTAAACAGCCATTTTCTTCCTATGTCTTCACATCACCTTCCCTCTGTGTGTGCATCTGTATCTTAATCTTCTCTTCTTATAAGGATACCAATTATATTGGGTTAGGGTTGATGCCAATGACCTCATTTTAACTTAATGACCTCTTTAAAAATTCTCTGTCCAACGCAGTCACATTCTGAGGTACTAGGGGTTAGGGCTTGAATATATGAACTTAACTGGGGACTCAAATCAGCCTGTAACATTGGTGTCAGAGGATTTTTTCGAGCTCAGATCTGGGTCTCATGCATGAATAGCTAAAAACCTCAATTCCAAAATAGAAAGATCTTTTTAGAGTTATGCCATGTTCTGCTTTCACCTATAATTTTTTTAATCTGTTAAAAAATACCTAAACAGTGCATTTTATTCTTAGAGCTTAGCTTTGTGCAGTGATGTGGAAAATGTATTGACATGTTAATCTACTAATGTTTCAAGTTCTGCTGAACATTTAATTTTAAAAGATATGAGGGGGTTGTTCAAGAGGTCTGTTTTTGGCTGCTTGGGAAACCACTTTTTGACTTTCTATATGACTTCTCTCCCTCCCACACGTACACTGTGGCAGCCCTGGGTCCTTACTAATGTCAGGCAGTGCCTAGCTTCAGTGGAGCTGCTGTGAGCAAAGAGGTCCCTGCTCTCCTTGCTCCCAGCTATATTAACCTGAGGTTCTCCTCTATAATGAAGTGATTATCTGAATTCAGAATTATCTCAAATAAAACAAAGCTTTTCTAAACATACCTGACATTTTCTCAAATTTTGAGGCTGGAAGAGAGAGAAAGAACATCATAGGGAACTGCTCTGTTGATGGAGAATGAAGAAGAACTAGAATTTCATATGTAACACCTCCTGATAGACACATGCATTTTTCACTGAAATAAAGAAGATGGTAATTGATATGTAGAATAATAGTACATTGTAGAAATAGAAGGAACCTAATTTGGGGATCTTAAAGTCTGGATTAGATCCCCAGAGATCTGCCTTTTGCTTCTTCTATGCCCTTGGGCAAATCGTTATCCTTCTTTGAAGTTCCCTTTTTTAATCTACAATTGAGTGGTTAATAATCTTAGTGCTGCCTATTTTACAGTTTTTATATGGATCAAATGAGGTACTGTATGTGAAATGCTAATGTAAACTATCTCCACTTTAAGAATGTTAGTGAGCAATATATTTCTGGAAAGAGTAAATTCATTTTCTACAGCATTTTGTCGTTTTCTTGAAGACAAATTCTGCCTTAAGTAGCTAAACATACTGCAAGATTTTAAGCATCAGCTCAACCCCAAATGTAGGCTAAAGTTTAAATGAAGCTGGCGTTTTCAAAATAGAATGATATGAATATTTGGGACTCTTTTAAGGAACAAATTTACTGCTATACAGATTAGGATTTTTTATCCTGCAATGACTTCCAGTTTTCTTCTCCACTGAGGGCACCAGAAGTATGGGGAGAAAGGGGCATTAATACAAGTTTGCACACCAAGCACATCAATGAACCTACTTCTTCCTCCATTAGAAATCCATAAAATCTCATAGAATGAGAGAGAAGAGGAATCATATATAATCTTAAGAGGGGTTATAAAAAGTAATACTTAATCTCTTACTATGTCCAAACACTGAATTAAGCAATTTATAAACATTGCCTTATCCAGTCCTCACAAAAAATCTTTTGAGGTAAGCATCATTCTTCTACTTTTCTAGCTCTGAAGGAACTAAACTAATGTTTAAAGAGGTAATAGTCAAACATAGGATTTGTTGACTTCACATCCTTGCTTTTAGCTCTTACTAAAAGTAGGTGTTCATGAAGAATAATAAGAATATAAATATAGCTAAACCTTTGAAATCAAACAGTGACTCCATTTTAGGGATACCAAAATTGGATTTGTGGATCTACAAATTGATTTATAAGTCAGAGTTAATAGATTTGGAAACTACCATAAAATTATTTAATGCCAATCCAAATTGTATTATTTCCCATTATTAACAAAATTCAAGTTCACACATGTTTTCATATGATATGCAAAAAACTAGCCATAATAGAATATGGTAAATTTAATAATTAGTGCTATGAACAAAAAATATTATGAGGCATTAATTGAATCTGGCACTATCAAGAAAAAGATCATCGGACTGGCACTTCAGGTGAGCCTCAAAGGAGAAATAGGTCTTCTTCAAATGGGGAATGTGCAGCAGGAAGAAATTAACATCAGTTCAGAGTATGGACCTGAGAGATGGATGGCATAATTCCTTATTAATTATAGTTTAAATAGTTCCCAAAAGAAGATAACAGATCTTCTCCATTATTCTTCAGTGGGTTTTCAGGAAACCAAGCTACAATGGAATTCTAGATCTTTAGAAGTCATATGAATAATAAAATCAGAGCTATAGCTCATTGTTCACTTCTTTGTTATAGCACGCATCAAACTGTGGCATAACTATGTGCTTATTACTTTATAAGATCCTATTTTATTTATCTTTGTATGTCAAGCACCCTGCACAGTACCTGACCCACAGTAGAATTTAATACACATTTGATTAATTAAGTGCCAACTGCAATATATAGTCAGTATTGACTGAATTTCTATTAGGAATTCATTTCCTTTTTTGAATTTGTACCATAAGAAACCTTACAATTAAAAGTTTTCTCTGTCAGATACCAAGAAAATTAGCATTTGTCACCAGTTTACTGAAGTGTCTCATCTCGGTAAGGTGTACCCTTGAGTTTTGTATTTTCCTATTTAATATTCCTAAATGTGATATGTCAAATCCTCCTCCTACTGAGCAGAATATTCGGTTATTAAAACTTCATCCAGGTCAGTTTAAAACTTCAGTGTCCTTTTTGATTCAAAGTGCTCCCTCTCCCTGCACAGCACACTCTGCCTTGGCATGCATACTTCCTCTTCAGTTTTCTATGCTTCACTACTGGGCCTCCAAAAAGAAAAGGGGGAATGGCATATTTGGGGGTCCTTCTTTTTTTAATTTTTATTTATTTATGATAGGCACACAGTGAGAGAGAGAGGCAGAGACATAGGCAGAGGGAGAAGCAGGCTCCATGCACCAGGAGCCCGACGTGGGACTCGATCCCGGGTCTCCAGGATCGCGCCCTGGGCCAAAGGCAGGCGCCAAACCGCTGCACCACCCAGGGATCCCAGGGGTCCTTCTTTATTAATCCTTGCACATTGTGCTTCCCCAGTGTTCCCCACCCTTGTGTTTCTGCTACGTGGGGTCCACCCATTGTTTCTTGATGCTATGGTCTCTTCTTTTAGGGGGACAGTCCCCTAGATATTCTCATGGTGAAATGGTTCTAGCCTGGCTACAGTCCATACCATCCAGCTCACCCCGAGACTCAGCATCCTCGCCATGACACATGTAGCAGGAGAGGGCTACTTCTCCATACTGCACCTTCTCTATGCCCATTTCCCTCCACATTCAGCTTTCTTTCCACCACTCACCACCTAAGGGAGATCTAGAGATACATGAACTGGTCTCTGCTCAAACAGATGTCCAACTAGGGAAAGAGATGTCTCCCCTTATTGGCAGATATCCTACACTCCACAAAGTTTCTCTAGGAGTCCCTCTCACCTGGCTTTGGGAATATGAAAACATCCCATCAAGGGAGGGGAGGTACTTCTCTTTCATTACAAACACAACAGTTCTCTCAAGATCAGCAATCTCAAAGTCACTAGAATAGGAGAAAGGAGAATTCTAGAGAGTGCAGGGCTTGGAGAAGAAGCTTGAATGCTCACTGCTGGGCATGGCAAGGAGGTGATTTGAAGCATATGAACTTACCAATTTTGGTGGGGAAAAAATGTTTATAAAGGTGGTAAAACGGCTAGTAAAGAGCCTCTTCCAACCTTTAGATCCAGTTGTAGCTCAAAGTATGTTGTTGCATTTTGACACAATAGAGAAACTTAAAACTAAGCTTCAGTGCTGCAGTTGGATAGTCTCCAAAACCCCATCAGATCATATGTGCGTTCTGCTTGGAAGACATTAAAAGTAATATTAATAGTTACAATCAGCATAGAAAAAATACGAGGAAAATACACAGAGGGAGGATATTCGTGAGAGAGAGAGAAAGAAAAGATGGAGGAAAGCAGAATGTAAAGGAGAAATTGTTCTTCAAAATTCAAATGCAGAATTAATGCAAAAATGTCTTCTACAACTTATGAGGCATTAAGTAAATGTTTTGAAGGATGTATGAGTAAAATAAAAATAAAAAGGAGGGGGAAAGAAGGAGGAAAGCAAGAGTGGATGCCATAATTCCACATCTGTTTTTCTATGGAAGATTTTCCTCACTCTCAATAAGGAATTATTACCGTTCTGGAGGGAAAGTTGAGCCTGTTGTTAGAGTTTCCACTTGTGTCACTGATCATCTTGTCACCACTATATCCCTGGTATCCATCTAGCTAAAAAGCTGGGAAGGCAGCAAATACATTCTTCCAGGGAGAAAGGCTACAGTGACATGGTCAACATCACCATGTCTTCACAAATGAAAAGAAAGGAAGGAAAACAAGGGGACACTTTTCAGAAGTCTTTTATATTTAATAATATTTTAGTTGTAAATATCAATATTTTGCAACCAACTTTCCATTAGTCATATCATTCCAAGAACAAGAATATGGATTATAGAAAATTATTTAAGAATTCCTCAGTGAGGCCGTAAACTTTCTGATGGCTGGGACTGTATAATTAATTCCTGTATTACTAGCAGGGTGCACCTAGAAGATACTAAAAAAATATATATTTGGAGAATGAATAAATGCATGAATAATATTGCTCATTCTGGACATTGACTTTAATTTTCTTATCAGAACAAATCTTAATTTTGCACTTTTCCTTCATCCCAAAGGTAAGCTGTAGTGGTTCAAGACACACCTCTATGAGTATTTCTGATTCATACTCCTCTATAACTTAATGTAAATGTAAAAACTAAATGGCAAAACAAAAGTCTGACACATGTAAAACATCTTGGTTATACACGCCTTTAAGTATGTTATCTCTCAGTTTAAGAGCTATTAAGAGAAGGAAATAGAATCAGTTGCAGGTTTCTTAATTGGAGTTAAGTGACAGCTAGTTAATAGCTTTCAAACAATGCTATTCTAAATGGCAACTGAAGTTTCAGCAAAAAATAGAATCCCTTGGTCAGAGACTGAACAAGACTTCTATTTTAGGCGTTTTGTGATAAATTGTAAGAATGGATCACAGGAATAAATTTACTGGAAAGCAATTGAAGAGAAAGCTTTTAGAAAAACAGATTTTTGGCAAAAGCAACCATCAGCTATTCTAGTCTTTGGCATTATGAAGCCCATAGAGCAAATTTCCAAAGTAATTAATATAAGTGAACACTACATTTTAAAAAATCAATTCTTTTATAGGAAATGCAAGGATATTGAGACTATAATCTAGTCCTACAAATGAGCATTTTGCATCATTATAAGTACCACAAAGACTTGAACCAAAAGAGTCTATCAAGTTTATAATATTAGTAATACTGCAAGCTTCACTGGCTAGATGCACCAATATTCCAAAATAACCGGTAAAGTTTCTGGCATTTCTCAATGTAACACAGGACTCTGTTATGTATTAATTGAGAGTGAACTTTAATCTAAAAATGGAAATTATAGAGACAAGAAATTATCTGGGAAGCCATAGCTATGGTTCTCTGGGTTTCTCTTGTGGGTAGAAAGCTGTAAAAAATGTACACCTGCATGAATTGTGTTTGTGTCTCAGCCTTGTGTGTGAGGAGGTGCCCAGCATCTTTCTATTTTAAGTTCAATAAACCTTTTCTGGGAAGATGTTATGAGTCTATGTAACTTTCCTCTGGTCAGTAGCAGTGGGTAGTAGTGTCCCTCTCATTTGTATGTAGGTTAGTGGTAAAGACATAAAGGATAATGTGAATAATATTTCCAATTCTTAGAGAAACATACTTGCTTTGAAAATGTCCCTAAATAAATAACTATGCTATAAGCATACATCCATATATTTCATATGGAGGGATTCATAAAAGTTTCCTGGAATACGTGAAACATTTGATTTCCCTCTTTAAAAAAAATCTCATCATGTTGCCAACCATATAACCAAGGCTTCCAGTAAATGTAAATACTTTTAAAAACTTTCTTTCCAATTCCATTAATGACCTTTCATAGACAAATTATATCTGTGGTGACAAATAAGAGCATGCTGGATAGTTTATGGATATCATACCAATTCTGCTTTAATTTTATAAATTATCCTCTTGCAAAGAGATATTATACACCAGTTGTATAATCTTGCGTAATATGTCATGTTTTACTGGTAAGACGTTTTTGCTAGTTCATTTTCCATAGAGGAAATATATATGAAGCATCTTCTGTGATAGATACCATACTAGGCACTAAGCTTACAATATGAGTAAATTAGTGTCAAGGCTACATGGCTAAGAGACTGGAGTAAATGGAAGGACAGCTAAACACACAAAGAAATGCTATAATTTCAGAAACACTATAACAAAAGGTATCTCTTACAGAAGCACCAATGACGGTTCAATTCTCTCTGCAGAGCTGCTGGCAATAATTCTCTAGAGGTCATTTTGGGCTAGGTCTCTGCAGGATGGTTATCAGGGATCAGTATTCTAGTAGGTGATCTAACTGGTTCCAAAGTCGGGTGATTCAGAGGCAAAAAACCATAGGGTATACAGTGCAAACATGACCAAAGGGAGGCTGGATTATGAAAAGTCACAAGTACCATGCTTAGGAGTTTAAGGTTTTTATATATGAAATGGGAAATGTTCCAAAACTTTTGTGCAGAGTGATGAAATTATCATATTTGCACACCTGGAAAACATTCTGGAGGCTACTTAAAGAAGAGTAGGGAGAGATGTAGAGAGATGAATTAATGAAGCTATGCCAGAAATAGGGGGCAAATGGTGAAAGCCTAACTAAAAAATCTGAGTTCTGTTGTAGATTGTTACTTTTTACCAACTGTTCTGATATCTCCAAGCAGGAAGGTCATTCCCTCTCTGTTGACCCAGCAGTGGAGTGTCACTTACAGGCACAGGTTTTAAGAGGCTGACCAATCAGCAAAGACCCTGTGATAGAGTCATTGCCAAGTCACAATGACATTAGGGCATGAGCAAGAAATAAATCTTTGTCTTTGTACACTGCTGAGATCTAAGGGTGTTTATGTTCCTAGCCTACACTGACTTCTACAAACCCCAAATAGCATACATTTTTATTTTCTTGCACTGCAAAGCACTGCTGACAATCATTTAATATAAATCTATTGGGTATCTATTTGAACATCAGTCACCACATTTACTGCTGACCATTTTTCACCCTTAGAGACTTTGCAGTCATGTTAGGAAGAGATGACATTAAACAAAATAATGTCTTTGGGAATTTAAAAGCATACAAATCCCCTCCATCTGGATGGGATGGGTCATGGATGGTTTGGTTTCCTTTTTGGTGCAATGTGAATAAGGAGAAATAAAGATGATTGGTGATAAAGACCAGGATGGGGAACAGAGAGATGATGAAGTTATATAGGCAAAGGCAAGAACGAAGAAATTTGTAAGTCATCTCTGGGACAGAATGAACAGACCATTCTTAATAGGCAGCTAATGTCTGTGCCAAACATGTTGCCTGGTGTCAGAGTCCAACTAGCTGTAACACTTAGCAGTTCCTCAGTCATGTCAGCATGGTTCAAGTGCTCAACAGACCAAGGTAGCTAGTGCAGTGAAGATACAGAACATTTTTGCCACCAGAAAAAGTTCTGGTGGATGGCACTGGTTTAGAAGAAGTGAACTACAGAATGAGAAAAAATGTAGAACCGAGAGCCCTTGAATGCCAGGATAATATTTAATTTGAAAAATCTAAAATTTGGGAGGGACAGTGACAACAGAAAACTAATTGAAAAGATAAGTGGTAGCAAAAAGGGAGAATAAACAAGAGATAGGATTGGAGGGAGAGAAGAACGAAATGTTTTTGCAGCAACCCAGAATTTCGTGACAAGGATGCAGGTCAGAGTGGTGATGGTAAGGATAGAAAAAACAAGCAATACAGTCGATTCTCAGTATTTGAAGATCCTGTGTTTGCAAATTTACCCAGTCACTAAAATTTATTTGTAACCACCAAATCAATACTTGCTATGCTTTCATGGTCATTCATAGACTGGTGCAGAGTGGAGAAAAATGAAATTGCTTAGTAGCTATGTACTTTTCCAGCGGTAGTTGAACAAAGCAATGTTCTGCTTTCTTGTTCCAGCTCATACGGTAAACAAATGTCCCCTTTGTGGTCTATTTAGTGGCATACTTTGTGCATTTCTGTGCTTTTTCTGGCCCCCAGGTATAATGCCGCAGTGCTGTTGGGTGTTCCTATGCCCAAGAAGGTGGTGATGTGCCTTGTGAAGAAAACACTGGATAAGCTCCAGGCAGGCATGAGTTATGTTGCTGTTGGCCATGAGTTCAATGTTAATTAATCAGTATATTGGATATAATCTGAGAATACTGGGAACTCTGTGGAAAGGATGCTACAAAAGACGCTGTGACCGAAGTTGAGCACTAGGAGGTTGACAAAGAACAAATCAATGGACACGTCAGGTTGTATGTATTTAAAGCAAGTCCAGACCAGAATTTTCCATCAAGTAAAGCATAAGATTTTCTCACACTCACTAGAAAGAAGCCACTCATGACCAGCATTTTGGCATGCATACTCAGACTACTCTTCAAATCTATTACTACTGACAACCCAAGAACACATTTAATAGTTTACTTTTAAACTTAAAAAAAAAAAATTGGGTCTGGGACTTCTAACTTCCAAGTCTCTATATGAATAATTCCCTGTCTTAATTTTTACACTATTTCTCTATATGAATAGTTAGCAAATAGAAGTTTGAGAAGTAAATTATATGCTGAACCCATTGAGCTAACAAGTATATACCCACGGGATTTTAGTTCTAAAAAGTCTTGAGCTTTGAAAAATCTATAAGAGAATCCTCATTAAAATATTGAAACTGAAATACCAGATTTTTTTTTTCAAAATATGACTTGGAAGAAGCTGGACATATTAAAAAGGAATCAATTTGTAAGAGAAACAAAGGCCAAGAATTGTAATCCCTTAGGTGATGGATCAATGTTATTAAATAAATATAAAAGTCAGGTTACTATGTGCCCCAAAAAATCTGTAATTTAAATTTCTTGTCTTTATTCCATGGCCTTTTACTGTATGTAGCCATTGAATCCCTTTCAATAAAATTATATCTTCAAAAATCCTGAGCCAAAAATTCAGTTTCTTTACATAGACCATGAGTAAAAATATGAAGCAAATCACTGACAGCCTACCCTCAAACACCCTCACTGCTCTTCAATAAAGCTGAAAGTTTATGTCTGCATAGTGCTACTAATTCTTTTTTTTTTATAATTTTTTTTTTTTATTTATTCACGATAGTCACAGAGAGAGAGAGAGAGAGGCAGAGACACAGGCAGAGGGAGAAGCAGGCTCCATGTAGGGAGCCCGACGTGGGATTCGATCCCGGGTCTCCAGGATCGCGCCCTGGGCCAAAGGCAGGCGCCAAACCGCTGCGCCACCCAGGGATCCCCCAGTGCTACTAATTCTAAAACAATAAAAATACATGCTTCTCCAGTGTAAACAATTCCTATAGAATGAAGAAAAATTACATGGGATGGGGTTGGGGGGCAAAGATGACAAATACCTGGTAGCTCATCAAATTACACTCATTCTTTAATATCTGTGCCTAACCCAAGACTTTGTTGACTGGCCTGTCACCATGTCATTTACAGCTCCCTGGAATCACCCTTCAGGTTTCTCACAACTACTTGAAATTTTAAAGTTGTGTATCTATGTAATTAATAACTCTCTCCCTAGTAGATATTAAGACCCTACCAGCAGAGATATTTTGCTCACCACTGCATCGTCAGTACCTAGCTGAGGATCTGTACACAGTAAGTGCTTGCTCAAGGAAACGACTGTTCAATGAATGAGTCAGTAAGTCAATGAATTTCTGCACTTTTCATATAATCTCTGCACCTCTCCCTTAGGTTCTCATTGAGGAAACAAAACAACATAAAGGACATGCCTGGTATGATCAGAGTTACAAAAAAGCAGGGTTGAACCTTAAACTTCCTTTGTGTGGCCTCTTCTCCTCCACTCAGTACAGTGCAGAGGTCTCAGTAAATGGTGCAGACATTTCTATTTATGATAGCCGTTTCCTAGAACTCTGATGAACACTCATATTCAAAAATGCCCTAACTTTCTGAGCTGGCTTCCATCCCTCACACCCAAGAATAAGCTTTCTAGTTGAAACTTGCCTTTTTTTTTTTTCTCCCTGGAAAAGAAAATATGGTTTTTAATCACTGGGGAGCATTAACCTAACTAGTGTAGCAAAACAGCCAAGCACAATTGAGTAGATGATACATAGTAGTCACTTAGAGCTAAGACACTTGTTTCTATGTGTCAGGCTGGAAGTGCTCAAGGTTCAAATTTAGGTCTCAACAGATAAAAGATCATAGATCGTGAGGTCACAGTCAAAATGCACAGCAGTCACAAATTTAATTCTTCAAATGCTAAGGGTCTTCTTCTATATACATCATCTTAAAAGGGCAATTATCTGTCCCTTATTCTATAAATGGTCTTCTGATTTTAACGACACATGCCACATTTCCAAGTGCACCAGACCAGATAATTTAAGATATAAATAGCATTGACCTCTTACTCAGCTATTAGCACTTACAATGAGGATTATGCCGGTCCTCTTCTCCCTCTGTCGAAATTCTTAAGGAATTGCCATTCATATGTCCCTACCTTTGACATTTCTGCTAATTCTGACCAGTTTAGATATGCTGTGAGCAGAGATAAGGCTTTTTCCTTTTTCTTTTTTTTAATATGACCCAAATTTCCATAGTCTACTATTTTTCCTTTTGTAGAACTGTGCCTTTAGTGTTGAATTAGAGGCTTCAGCTCTAATAATCAATATTGTTCTCTCCTACGAGAATAACACTGCTAATGAAGGACTTTGTACCCAGAGGGACTTGTGGAAAACATATTCTGAAAATCTGGGTACTTAATCTGGCAGCAGAAACATTCATAACTGAAAATCAACCTGAATAATAAGTAGTTATTACCCTACTGCTGAACTAAGATAGGCCAGATGAGAGACAGAAAAAAAAAAAAAAAGAAAAATAAGATATATTTAGTTTCATGGGGAAAAAAGCAGCTGCCTTCTTTATCATACACAAAAAGAAAGAAAATTGAGTAAAAGGGAGCCAGAAACTGCTTTCAGTATTATTTTTGGAAACAATGAGCACATTTGTGAGAAGCCCTCCAAAGTATGGGGGAAATACAGCATCAAAGTCATTAATTCTTTCCTTGGTGCTGCATCAATGTAGACTACTAGAGGTCTTCTTCTATATACATCATCTAAACAGTGGGTTTCAGAGCACAGGTACCCTTTGTTAATGTGGCAAAATAATCCATAAGAACTGGGAAACACTTTCTTAGAAAGCCTTATACAAATCCAATGCACAGAGCTCAGTAATAGTTGGATTTCTTATAGAGGGTCTTGAGCTATTTTACCCATGGACTTGAGGATTTCAGGGTGTGCTCTCTTGACTTCTGACTGTGGCTGACAGCATCAACAAGATATGAATTTGCTGAAGGCAGGCCCTTGCTACCCACAGCTGAGTCAGGGTACGGAGGCTTCTGGATGGGCAAAGGGAGGTCAACCAAACCAGTGAATAGGCTTCAGAGCTTCCATAGGAAAAAAAATTGTGGAGATTCCCAGGAGAGAACAACCCCTGGCACAAATGTCTACTCCCCTTCTGAACCGCTTCAGTCAACAAACACACACTTGAAGATCAGGCCTGAGCTAAGTACAAGCTACTGATCTTTAGCTTAAGATACCACATTATAGTTAAGAAAATAACAGAATTGTACACAGGCTCAATTGTATCTGGAATAATGCAGAGAGAAGAAAAAATACACACTCACAGCCTACTCATGCCCTCCTCCGACACTGGATTACTGATCTTTCATCCTAGGTCCTCTCTTTGGATTTAAGGAAAATGTGTAATCTTTAGACAAGAAGATTATGCCAAGGGGTCTCTGCCTTTAAGCTAGCAAGTCTCCTCTCATAGGCTCGGGTCCTGCACAGACTTGCTGCTGGAGCTATTTTGCCCATGGTTTTGTCTCACCACATTTTCCCGATGTGCTCAGTCCAAGAGCTCTTGCTTCCTGCTGTCTCCAGTGTCCCACCCAACACCTGTCATCCCTCTCCACCTCCCTGAGACACCTGTCCTTGGTTCTGATGCCAGTGTCACTCAGGCCCCTGAGGACAAGTTGCAGACCAGATCATCAGACCAAGTTTTGCATGTTTCTTAACTGAATCAAGTGCAAATGAAATAATAAGCCCCAAATGGGAAGTTATAAAATGAGAGGCAATCATCATTAAGCATCATCCCAGTAAGACATTTCAGAAAGCAAAAGGAATAACAAAGGCCCCTCTGCAGAGAAAAGAAATCATCCCATTCTTTTTTCTTTTTAAGATTTATTTTATTTATTCTAGAGAGAGCCCCTCTCCAGGAAAAATAAATCAACCCATTCTTTTTTAAAAAATTTATTTTATTTATTCTAGAGAGATAGTGTACATGCAAGCAGGAGGAAGGGCATAGGGAGAGAGAGAGAAAGAGAGAGAGAGAGAGAGAATCCTCAAGCAGACTCCTCACTGACCATAGAGCACAATGCGGGGCTCAATCTCAGGACCCCAAGATCATGACCTGGGACGGTTGCTCAACCAACTGAGCCACACAGGTACCCAAAAACCATCCCATTCTTTAGGTTTACATGACCAAATTTGCAAATTCACACTGCTGCTAAAAGATGTGCAAATTAAAAAAAAAAAAAGTTTTCATGTTTCCTATTAACTGATTTAGCCCTGCTTAGAAGCCTCAATCAAAAGTAATTTAATTGGGTGATATCTCAAGAACTCAACTTTCTCATGGAAGCTTTAGACCAGTGCAGTCCAGTAGAGCCTCTGATGAAGGAAATGTGATAGAGCTGCACCATCCAACACAGAATCCACCCGCCACACGTGGCTATTGATCACTTGAAAAGTGACTAGCAAGACTGAATTTTTAAAATTAACTTAAATTTATATTGTCACATAGGACAGAGGTACAAATTTTAGTCATTAGGATATAGATGATATTTAAAACAATGAAAAAATACATAGATTGAATTATTCAAGGGATTCTGTGAATAGTTAGGTGTTTTGAGACATTCTTTCACTATCCTATTTATCTGATACCATAATAATGGACCATTTGCTCAGGAAAACAAAATTAATAATGTAATTAACTAATTAATTAATATAGCCATGTGTGACTAGTGACTGCCAACAGACCAACATGGCTACAGAACATAAATGCTCATGTGGGTGTGTGGCTGACACAATGTCATAGGGTGGGCTGTGCCCTTGTTCCCATTCATCCTAGAACAGTGGGTTAGACCACAGCAGGCAGCTAGGACTTCCCATCCTTTCTTTGGCATAGCCTTGATCACTGAGAATCTGGTAAACCTGTAGGATAGAGTTATCTCCTGGTAGGTTATAGGAGGAAGTCAAGGTATTTATACTATAGTTTTCTTTTTTTGATAGATCCTGGCTGTCATGCCTGTTATCTTGATGAGAACACAAAAAGCCTATTATAGGAAATATCAGCTCTTCTTTTTCCCGGTCTCTTTTTAAATTGAGGTCTAATTAACATTTAACACATTAGTTTCAGGTGTACAACATAGTGATTCAATATTTGTATACACTGTGAAATGATCATCACAGTAACTCAAATCCCCATTCATTACCATATGAAGCTACAGAGTTTTTTTCTTTTGAGAAGAACTTTCCATTTTTACTCCCAGCAATTTTTAAATATTCACTACAATATTATTGACTAAGTCACCATGTTTATATCGTTCTCCCCCTCCTCCATCTCCTCTCCCTCCCCTCCCTATTCCTCCTCCCCTGCTCCTCCCCTTTTATTTTAAAAGAATTTTTAATTTAAATTCAATTTAGTTAACATATAGTGCATTTTTAGTTTCAGGGGCAGAATTTAGTGATCCATAAGTTACACATAACACCCAGTGTTCATGACATCACATGCCCTCCTTAATCCCCATCACTCAACTACCCCATCCCCTCACCCCATTCCCCTCCAGCAACCCTCACTTTGTTTCAGAGTCCAGCATCTCTTAGAGTTTGCCTCCCTTTCTGTTTTCATTTTTTTTCTTTCCCTTCCCCTATGTTTCATATGTTTTGTTTCTTAAATTCCACATATGAGTGACATCATACGGTATTTGTCTTTTTCTTACTTATTTTGCTTAACATAACACCCTCTAGTTCCATCCACGTCGTTGCAAATGGCAAGATTCCATTATTTGATGACTATATTCTATTGTGTGTGTGCGTTTTATATACATATATATATATATATATATATATATACACACACATATATATATACACACATACACATCATTGTTATATGCTCCTCCCCTTTTAGAGCAATGCTACTACTTCTGCCCCACACCCAAGCAGATGGCTGTCCTGGTCTAACTCACAGAGAAAGCCATTTATAAACAAATACAGCAGAAGCAGCAAGATATGGTATTTCTAAACACATCTACCATAAAAGCACTTATTCTATAATTAGTTCAGTGTTGTAGTTCAACAAAAGGCGTTATAATGACCAAGAACATAAGGTAAATTTTGTTATCATAAAACTATAGGTAAGTCGAGGCGTTCTTTAGCAACTGTTTGTTTTAAAGCAAAACAAAACAAAACAAGAAACCTTCAGTGAAATTCATATCGGTTATATTTTTCAGACAGTACAAACTAAAGATAAGCCTTTGTAATGGCAGAGAGTATGAACCATTGAGCTTAAAGCACTAAAATTATTCAGAAATGACAAAAGGTAACATTACTTTTAACATCAGACTCTTCATCTGGATATAAAAGGAAGTTTCTTCTTTTGACTTCATTTTTCCTTAATTGGAAAATCTTTTCAGAGAGAGATAAAAAAAAAATCTATTCTTTTTTTAGTATACAAATAAGCAAAGAAAATAAAAATAGAAAGTCTTAATGTCTTTTATTTCTCATTTTAATCTTGTGGAAAAGTATTTAATTTGTACCAAAAAATGAGTATAATCATTGCAAGCAGCAATAGGTATGCAAAGGAAAGTTTCTCTTTTTAATTCTGAAAATAATTATGTGTTACTGAATTTAAAAATCCATGTTGGAAAATACTTATGTTGCCAGTCAGTAAGATATTTTGTAATGACAATTTTTTATAACATTTGTTATCCTCTTAAGAAGCATCTCAAGAAAATAAAAGAAGAAGCACCTCAAGATACTCTCATGTATTGATGACTAAACATGCTTGCCCTCCAATTATTCTTCAGTAAATATTTTTTAAAATTTTTCAGATTTGTTTCATTGCTGCACTGCTTATTTTAAGGGATTTCAAAATAAATTCTGCAAAAAAATAACTATATTTACCTTTTAAAATTAAACCTATATGTTTTGAAGATATTATCAAAAAATACTTTATTAAAGTTCAGGAAGAAAAAAAATGTCAATATTAAATCAATTCTTAGTAGTGATTTAAAGCTAGCTGTTCTACTCAAATAACCTAGCCTCTCCCTAGTCTAGCTTGGAATGATCTGCCTTCACTACTATTTTTTTAGGGTGCCCTGGCACATGAATCAAAATCGACTGGAAAACTTTGGTCAGTCATTCTGGAAAAATGTTCCAAAGCCTCCTAATATGACTTTGTTTAATCTTTCAGACACGTGTCTTCCTGAATCTATTCATCCTTTCAGGCCAGCATGTGGTTGCTACCCTGCCAGCTTATCCACTGTCACAATTCTCTGCAAAGTGTGTACCTATAACTAAAGAGCATCAGTCTGAAAGGCCCTTTCTTGTTCATGTAAGACATTTTCTCCATCAATACCACTTGTACATTTTGCCTGGAGATCATCTTGCAAACATACAGCAAAATCAGAGAGGCTCTGAACTCAGGTGCACAGCCGGGTAACCTAGCAGGTAATCTGAAAGTACCACTCAGCAAGTACCATCAGAAGTATCACTGGACTTTGTTGTCAGTTACCAAGCACAGGTGACCCTCAGTATGTTTTCCAACACAGTCACAGAAACCAGTCAGGTCTGCTGCTGCCATGAATTACTAGGATGGCTAAACTGGGGCATATCAGCTGCACACCAGCATGGAACAATACTTTATCTACTTGTATCCACCTAATCCAAAGCACCCTGTAGCTCAAAAACAAGCATAAACTGGGAGGGAGTAAAAAATGTATCATATTTGAGGCATCATGGATATGAATTTTTTAAATACTTCCACAAATCTTTTATTTTTAAGATTTTATTTATTTATTCATAAGAGACACAGAGAGAGGCAGAGACATAGGCAGAGGCTCCCGCAGGGAGCCTGATGTGGAACTCAATCCCAGGATCCCAGAATCACGACCTGAGCCAAAGGCGATACTCAACCACTGAGCCACCTAGGCGCCCTACTTCCACAAATCTTAATCTATTAATCGTCCCCTCATTTTTAGTGCTCACCATGTGCTGTTTCTGTGTCCGTTTTTAAAAAGGGAAAGTCATCTGTGAGCAAAGCATTTACTGCTGCATAACAACAGTCCTGAATTGATGGATGAATGACTATATGGTGAAGTGAAGATCCAGTGCTTGGGTCTACTTACCTCAAATCCAAAGCACAACCATTGGTTTCTTAGCAAGGGACTGATCTACTGGGAACTCTGTCCTTCTGGAGCTTAGAGTTCCATGATAAAACAAATTAAGTTGAAAGATTCAAGCTTTCTGGAAAACTGATATTTTTTTCTTCATTCATCATGTAGAGAACATAGTGAGTCCTTGAGTCTAGAGAGCTAGACTGCTCAGCCAGCTGCACACAGTCTGATCAGAATCAAGCTAAATTCAAATCATGTCCAGCGATTTCAGTTCTGGTGTCCTTTCTACTGACTCCTGATGTGTGTGACACTCTCCAGACTGCAGGCTCCTTGTTTTTTACTCAAAGAATAATGCTCCATGCTCCTTTCTTTTTTTCAAGGAAAACCATTAGCTTTTTAAATTAATATGTGTCACAGTGACTACTGCTTTTTGGAAATACTATTCATTTTCTGCATTTCCTTTTCTTCCCAATTTCACATCTGCTGATGTCTGTGTACTGAATCGATCCTAAACTGTTTTGTCAGCAAGTTATTTTCAGAAAAAAAAAAAAATGCAAAAATCCCAAAGTCTGCTTGAATGATTTCTCAGAAACCTTGTGGCTCACTGAAATCCTGCATTCGTACAAAGGAGAGTTTATTACCAAGAGCAATTCAAGGCAAGGGTGACACTGAAGAATTTATAAAGAAAATAAAATCCCATGGTATAACAAAAGTGTCTTTCATTTCATAATCAACATAAAAGCTGATACTACTAGACTCCTTTAAATCTATTGCTAAAGAAAACAGATGAACTTTAAGTCATATCTGAGCAAGCATAAATTAAAATAATACAAGCCAGGATCATGGTCCATCACTTCCAACACATGGCACTTCTGTCTCTCAGCTCATGCCCCATGCCTCCCCTGAATACAGGACACATAGCACCTCACATGGACATCCTAAACCATCAATCTCCAAACATCACACTCTCACCTCCAGCACAAAGATAGGGACAACACCTCCTTGAGCAGCTTCCCCAGTTTCACTAATGTCTTGACTGACCCATTCCCTTTCCCTTGTCAGGAGTCCAAACTTCTAGAATGCCCAAAGCCCAGTGCCCTTACTCTGCTTCGGTAGCTTGACAAAAGAGTACAGTAAAGATTGTGGAAAGATAAGAAATTTCCAGTGGGGATTTCAGAAAGACTATTATGGCCCAGATGGTTACAAAAACAAAATTCTGCAAACTGAATCATAATCCTCCCATTGTGTAAAACATGACCCCAGTGCCTACTAATAATCAACTATTGATTTAAGTCACCAATTTCACTCAAATCCCCCAGCTTTCCAATATAACTACTGAATAATCACCCATTTGTTATTTTAACTTTAATTTTAAATTAAATTTACCATTATAACTTAAATTCAAAAATTTTATCTAATTCACTTTTTTATCATGGAGCCATGTATCCCTTGGGGATTAGATATTGTGGAAACAGTAAGCAGTGATGAGGAAAAGATATTAAGAAAATCATGTTATGGGAGGACAGGAAAAGAAAAGAAAGAAGGAATGAAAGCTGAAAGAAATCCCAAGGGTAGCCTGCAGGATGGAATTCAGTATATGGCAATAATGTAACTACATATCAAATAAGATAGAAGTGGGTCTATAACATGAAGTACTCACTCTCTCCTGGGCTTCCTACAGCAAGTGGTAAAGAAGTGGGAATATCATGGAGAAATACCCGGTTTAACCCAGTAATCAGTGTTAACCCCTGTAACTGCAGATGATGGCCCAATCTCTGACTCCTCCACCACCCAGCATGCTTCTGGTCCCCATAACAGTCCTAACAACCACTTGACCTGATTAAGGTTATGGACTGTTATGGAGTTGAATCATGTCCCCAAAAAGATACATTGAAGTCCTAATCCCCATTACCTGTGAATGTGACATTATTTGGAAATAGGGTTTTTGCACATGTAATCAAGTTAAGATGAGGCCTTTAGGGTGAGCCCTTAATCCAAGATGACTAATATCCTTATAAGAAGCCAGATGAGACAAAGACACAGGAGGGCAGAAGCCCATGTCATGACAGGAGCAGAGATTGGAGTGATATAGCTACAAGCCAAGGAACTCCAAGGACTGATAGACAGAAGCTAGGAAGAGGAAAGGGAGAATCCCTTCCCCCCACACCCCTCAGAGGGACCATGGCCTGCTAACATCTTGATTTTGGACTTAGAGATTCAACAACTGGGCAAACAAATTTTGGTTGCTTAAAGCCATCCATTTTTGGCAGTTTGTTAGAGCAGCCCAAGAAAACTAACTCATGGACTTTAGGATGGGAGGATTGTGCTGGATTATCTAAGTGGGCCCAAGATAATCACATGGATCCTTACAGGTGGGGAACCTTTCCAGGCATGATAAGAAGAAGAAATGTGATGGTAGAGCAGAATTAGAGAGATACTATGTTGCCAGCCTTGGAGATGGAAGAAGGTAGCCATGAATTAATAACAGAGGCAGCCTCTAAACTGGAAAAGGCAAGGAAGGAGACTCTATAGCAGGGTCTCCAGGAGGAATGCGGCCCTATCAACATCTTGCTTTTAGCTGACTGAGATCCATGTTGGGCCACTGATCTCCAGAACAGTAAGATAATAAATTTGATAGTTTAAGCCACCAAGTACGTGATAATTTTTTATGGTTGTGATAGAAAATTAATACGATAGGCCTCTATTACAAAAACAGTGTACTCAATTATCATTATTATTGTTATTATTTGAATTTCATCACATTTTGTGGAAATCTGTCTTCTCTTTTGTTATGTAAGTACCTAATTAATGTCCTCAATTTTTCCCATTGGCTCACAAAGCCTAAAATGTTCTCCATCTGGCTCTTTACAGACAAAGTTTGCTGATCCCTACTTTTGAGCATTAACAAGTTTCAGTTTGGTTAAAAGGAAAATACTTAAAATGTAGATCTTTCACTTCTCAGTATTTCTTGCTGTATAGTTTACTAAAGTTCAGATTAGAGAATGAAGATTTATTGTAAAGAGCTGTATAATTGTAGCTCTCAGCAAAATTATAACAAATATACTCACTAGAATTATATTGATTCATTTTTAAAATCCATTTGGGCAGTCTGTGATGTGCCACCATGGTGTCCTTGGTACAGCAAACATACGAATCAAGAGTCAGAAGGAGGGTAGCCCGGGTGGCCCAGTGGTTTAGTGCTGCCTTCAGCCTAGGGTGTGATCCTGGAGACCTGGGATCGAGTCCCAGGTCAGGCTCCCTGCGTGGAGCCTGCTTCTCCCTCTGCCTGTGTCTCTGCCTCTCTCTCTCTCATGAATAAATAAATAAAATCTTTAAAAAAAAAAAAAAAGAGTCAGAAGGAGGTACTAAACAAACTTGAACAAAGAAAAAAAAAAAAAAAAAGATAAGTTCTGGCTTCTATTTCCAGAGACCCATGCAAGCCCATTCATCCCAGACAGATGGATAAGGTACCATTCCAATCTACAGGTGGTGTTGTAGCACTGGCAGTGGGCTAGCTCTTTATAAAAAGCCAAGTGTTTGATAAGAATGTGCAAGATTGAAAAAATCATAAAAACTTTTCAACTTGAAAAATGAGATTTACCTAAAATATGTTCAGAATCCATTCTCCTAAGGATTTCTTCAGAATTCAGAAATTCCAAATGAGATAATCAGTAAAGTTAAATAAAATGGCTGTTCTTGCTTATTAATCATCTGTTCAAAGAGTTCAAAACTTATTCATCTGAATCACACCATTTTGAGCTTGATACCCTCATTTGGAAGAACTGGAAGCTAAGAGGGTGTAAATGGCTTGCTGAAGACAGGCTGAGTCATTAAGAAAAGTGATTAGCACTGCCAGATTGTCACTACCCTACAGACTAGTTAATCCCTGCTCTTTTTTGAGAGAAGATGGTAGCTTAATGAAAAGCATCTTTTATTCAGTAATAACAAATAGTTGTTTAGTGGCTACCATGTGCCAGGAACATGAAAGCCAGACTCGCCCCAGCTCATCAGTGAACTTGGTCTTTTGCTATTAGACCAGTATGTGTGTTTAACATTTGCCTCCCTCACACCTCACCACACCTGACTCTACCCCACATGAATTGGTCTGTGTGCCACTCTACCAGACAAGAGGCACAAGCGGAAATATCTCCACCATTGCCAGATAGCCCAAGAACTACAGCAGAGAGGCCATACATGGACTTCAGGGTCAGTCAAACTTAGGTTCAAATCCACTCTCTTTATTAGCTGTGTGACAGTGGGAAAATAGTCTAACAGATGGGCCACAGTTTTCAGAGCTCAGATGTAAAATAAGAAGCATAGCATGTCCTTCATGGTGAGCTATGAGGACACAGAAGCTCATCCAGCTGGCTACCATAGAAGGTCTTCAGTAAAATTTAACCACCATGAATGCCTTTGAAGGAGATAAAGCAAATGTATGGAACACTTCAGCCTTCTTTGAATAATTCTGTAGAACTCTTGTTCACTAACTTTCTGTCTCAAAGGCGCCTCAGTAAAGTAGCCCCTGCTATGTGTGTAGGCACCTCACACATACAGATGGTAGAACCGTCCTGAGATGGTGACAATGTGCAAGGGAAGGGCATAATGGCACATTAGACAACTCAGAACAAAGGCAAAGTATTGACTTTTATTTCCAGAGATACACATAAGCCTACCGATCCCAGTACAATATAAGGACGTCGACAATTTTATATTGAGGAGAGAACAAAAGAGTAAGAGATGCATGGAAGGGAGGAAAAGGTGACAGTTGTGGGGGGGCACAAAGGTAGGCAGGAGGTAGACTGATACACATCCATCCATCTGCACTTGCGTGTACCATGAGCAGAGGCACACACGTGTACGGTGAGTGGGGGACATGCTCACTTTGGCTCTAAAGCTCTGTGATTGAAATTATTCCATTCTTTGGAGGTTGAGCGCTGATAAATGATGATAGAAAGGTAAGAAGGTGATTTAGACAGGTTTCAAAAAAGATAAATGGCTGGAAAATATGAGCAAAACAAATTATCTATCTTTTTTTAATAATGCATATTAAATCAGTGTGATGCAATGCTCACCTATCAAATGAACAAAGAATTAAAAAGCAGATGAGGGCACAAGGAAATAGATGCATTCAGACATTGCTGTCAGAAATGCAAATTGATGTAAGAGTTTGAAAAGTAATTTGGTGATATTTACCAAAATAATTTAGAATGTTTGTATCTTTTGACTTACTAATTCTTCTTAGAAACAATCATACGGGGACCCCTGGGTGGCTCAGTGGGTTAACGCCTGCCTTCGGCCCAGGGCGTGATCCTGAAGTCCCGGGATCGAGTCCCACATCGGGCTTCCTGTGGAGAGCCTGCTTCTCCCTCTGCCTGTGTCTCTCCCTCTCTCTCTCTCTGTGCCTCTCATGAATAAATAAATAAAGTCTTTTAAAAAAAAGAAGAAACAATCATACTGTAGTTATAAGGAGATATGCCAAAATGCTCACAAAAAGTTATATACAGAAGTGAGGCACAACAGAGAAAATTGGAAATCCCCCAAGTGTTCAATATTAACTGGATGCTTTAAAAAGCCAGAACATATCCATATGCTGGGATACTTTGTAGCCATTAAAAATAAAGGCTTTTCAATAACATGAGGAAATTTAATAACATTAAAAATGTCAAGTAAAGAAAGCATATGTTCTCACATAAGCTAAAAATGCATTGAGAAAAATACACAAGAAATTAATATTGCTAGAATTATGAACACATATTTCCTGATTCTTCATATTTTTTCAAATTTTCAACAGTAGGGTGTTCAACTGACTGAGTCACCCAGGTACCCCAGGTGGCAACATAAATTCTTGAAACGGGAGCTGCTCCTAGGAGAAGAAATTTCCTGGACTTCTCTCCAAAATACATGCCACATAATGTGGCACTTTTCATTTCCATTTTCCAGACTTATTTTGATTAAATAGTTACGCAGTAGAACTAAAGCTTTAGTATATACCTAGGCTACAGTCTTCCTAGATGCTTTCTAAAGTCATTTCACTGCTAATAAATTTCTGAGAAGTTAGGGAAAGAAAAGTTTCTCTCTGCAAAATTCTTAAGAGTTCCATTGCGTTCAACTGTGATATTCTTAACTTTTACAGCAGAGACCTTTTAAAGCACTTCTTTTCTCCTATCTTCTGCCTCTGTTACTTACCTTTTGTATTTTAATCTGAGTTAAAGGAGCTACCATACAATACTGTTTTATCTAAATCCTTTTTGGTTATATATGTATATGTATATGTGTATAGCATATATATATATAGTATATATAATTACATATATACCATATTATATATGATATATTATTTATTTAATATATAATAACAATCATGAGAATAATGATGTGAACTGGACATATTGTGGTGATTGTTCCACTATATATATATATATATATATATATATATATATATATATATTTCTCTCTGCGAAATTCTTAAGAGTTATATATCTCATATATATTATATATAAATATAGTTTATATAGAGTTATATATATAAATATATATCTCAAGTATTTCTGTTGTGCACTTAAAACTAACAATGTTGTATGTCAATTATACCTCAATAGAAATATATATGTAGCAATAATAAACCATAACAGATGCAGAATAAGAAACTTATAAAGATATCCATATGAATTAATACTACACCTTCCCTTAAAAATCCAATTTGTAAAAAAAAAAAAAAATCCAATTTGTATGCCAAAATTAGTTTAAATCTTATTTAGACAAATCACATGATATAGCAAAAGGAGCCCAAAGTTGAAGCCCAAACATTCATATTCAGAGTGAAAGCCCCAGGTTTCTGATAAAGACAAATCATTCAACCCCTCGTCGCACACATTTGTTTTCTGTTGAGTGGAAATGATACAGTTCTATGGCAACATGAGACAGTATAGGTAGAAGGGAGTATAAATTGTGAAGTTAGTATTTTAACTCCTTCACATCAAAAAGGAGAAAAGGCTTTTTACAGGGCTTCTTCACTCAATTTACATGCCATATTTATTCAATGAGGGAAAGATTTTTAAAAAAAAATTGTTGACCCACTCTAGAAGATGTTCTTAGCCTGGACCTATTACCTTGAATGGAGCCTCAAAAATTTGCTGGTATTAATGTGGTATAATTTTTACTAGGTAAAAGAAAATATGTAAATATATCAATAAGTAAAACTGACAATTTACAAAACAGAGATTGCAGCTATTGCATAGTAAATGAAAGATTGCTATTAAACTTTAATATTTATCTGGGTAACATAACCATTATTTTCTCTAAAATAGCTCAGATTAGGATGTACATGCACTTCAGAATAGAATGGTATAGTGTTTTGCCAACTGAGTAATGTAAAGATCTCCTTTAAAGGAAAAGATCCTCTCAATTACAAATGTTGACAGATGACGTGTATAACAATATTAGTATATAAAACTCAGTATAATCTGTCTGCTTTATCTGACTTGTTTACCATTATAAAACTAAAAATTAGTTTATAAATTAACAGCAAACAAAACTACAAAAAAGTATGAAAAACTGTAACATTAATGTGACAGACTCTGTTGTTTGCTAAAACTAAATAACTATCTCAATGTGAATTTGATAATACACATGCACATTTAAAGTTTGATATATCTATATACACAATTTTCCCAACATTTTTCTCTGTTCTAACTTCTATAAATCTCCACTGGTATGGAACACATCTGAGTTATACATACAGGGCATATATAGGCACATACCTGGCTTGTACATGGAATGTGCATAGAGAGCACACAGGAACACACTGGAGTCATGCATGCAGTACACACAAGAAGCATGTATAGGCACATGCCTGAGCTACATGTAGAGGACAATTCCAGTCTTTCCCCATTACCCTAGGAATAAATAAGTTGCAGTCCTCATGCTAATCAGATGATCAATCCAACCCCAAATATGAGTAATAAAACTGTATAACTGAAGTCCATTAGGAGCCCCAGGTAATCTGGAGCATGCTTATATCACCTTTTTTAGACTATAATCAAAACAGAATTACAAAATTAATCATTTTCTTAAGGAACACACAGGCACTGGGAAAAGTTTATATACTCCTGTTTAAGGAACTCAAGTATCTATATCATGACTTAAATCTAAATATTTTGAACAGCTTTTTTATTCAATAGAATCCTAGAATTACTGAATTGAATAAAATTTCTGGGGTGCCCGAGTCTGGCCAGATCTGAGTTATTGATTTTTGTTGCTGACTCAGACCAACAGCATCAGCAACAGCATCCCTGGGTTGGGAGCTCAGGCATCTGATTTAGCCTAGTCTCCATCCTTCCCAGTTATCTTGTCTTAACTTCTCTCTTTTCCAGCTTAGTGCCCTGTTCTTGCTCTTCTTAAATACCACATTCATTGGGGACAAGCAAAATAGACACATCATTGAAACAGATTTGTTTTCATACTGACAGCCCATAAAATAACTCCTCTGTGGAAGGAAAGCCGCAGTTAGAGTAGGTTGCATAGCTAGAAATTCCAAATTCCCCTGCAAGTATTTAAGACTGAGGCCTTTTCTTTGTTAACCACAAAAAAATAGACCTCTAGGCCTGCTAGCCTGCATAGGTTAACACAGAAAGTAATGGACATTCCACATATATTTGGTAGAAGCTTACATAGCCTGCTCTTGCACATATAGCTGTGGTTTCCTAAGGGAAGTATAAAGAGAAACAGACACCCAGTAAGCTGATCCACTGAATTTTCACCAATTCATTCAATTTAACAAATGCTTAAGTGCCTGTAATCTGAAAAATATTGTGCAGTTTTGAGTTTTCTCTTTATATCAATGATGAACTAAAAGAACAAGATACCTAGGATCCAAATTTTATTCATCCATCTCCTTTATTTAAAACATATATTGATCATTTATCATGATGTACTAGGCATTGTGCTGTATTCAGTAAGAGATTAAAGAGAGGAAAGATTGTTTCTCAACTGAAGGACAGAAACACATGTTATGGATGAACTGGCATGTAGCTTTAGACTAGCAGACATCAGAACTGTAACAGAGAGACAAGAAGAGGAAGAATAAAGGGAAGCAAAGAGGGGCATCTGGGTGGCTTAGTCAGTTCAGCATCTAAATCCTGATTTGGGCTCCGGTCATGATCTCACAGTCTTGAGATCAAGCCCTGCATCCAGCTCTGCACTGGTGTGGAGTCTGCTTAGGATTCTCTCTTTCTCTCTCTGCCCCTCCTTCCCACCCCCTACTCATACCTTCTCTCTCTCTCTCTCTCTCTGCTCCCCCCTCAAAAAATAAAAAAATAAATAAAATAAAGAAGAGCAAAAAGAAAACAATATAGTATTGTGGTTAAGAACAAGAATATGGTCAACTACAAAGATCCAAGTTAATGCTCCAGTTTTTTCATTTACTATCTGTGTAATCTTGGCAAATTCACTTTACCTCTTCAAGCCATAGTTTCTTCTTATGTGCCAGAAGGCTAAACAGAAGTACTTAACAAATTGTTCCATTTTATTTTTGTTTTAAAGAATTAAATGAGATAAAGTACAATCTCTGGCACAGGATTAGTGCTCAGTTAAGGCTACCTATTTTCATTATAATTGTTATTTCTCTTAAAAAGAAAGAAAGAAATACTAACAGGAGCCTTCCAGACTAAAATGAAAGGAAACTAGACAACAAATAGAATCCATGTGTAGAAATATTAAAAGTACCAGTAAAGGCAACCATACAGGTAAATACAAAAGATAAAATAAAGGTCCTTTTGGTTTGTAACTTTTCTCCTATTTGAAAGATAACTGCATAAACCAACAATTATAAAACTGTATTGATAGACTTATAACATACAAATATTTGTACTTATAATGTACAAGAGCACAAAGAAGGGAAGAGGGAATGGAGTTGCATAGCAGTAAAGTTTTTATGATATTGACATTGAGTTGGTATTACCCAAGCTAGATCTTGAAGATAAGATATTCATTGTAATCCCTGGAGTAAATATTAAGAAAATAACTTTAAAATTGAGTAAAAAGCAATAGAGGAATTAAAATGATAAACTAGAAAAGATTTATTTAACACAAAAGAAGACAGTAATGGCAAAATAAAGAGAAAAATGGCATATAATACAAGTAGAAAAATGGCAGATGTAAAATCTACCTTATCAGTAATTATATTAAATGTGAATAGAATAAACACTCCAATCTAAGGCAGAGATTGACAGAATAAGCAAATATGACTCAATTATATAATGTACTAGAAATACATCTTCAATTTAAGTCACACATAGTTTAAATATTAAAAGATTGAAAAAGATTTACTATGTGAACTTACAAAAAGACAGCTAAAGTGACTATATTACTAACAGACAAAATACACTTTAAGACAAAAATTGTTATTAGAGACAAAGGACATTTTATTTTTTTTAATTTTTATTTATTTATGATAGTCACACAGAGAGAGAGGCAGAGACATAGGCAGAGGGAGAAGCAGGCTCCATGCTCCAGGAGCCCTGACATGGGATTCGATCCTGGGTCTCCAGGATCACGCCCTGGGCCAAAGGCAGGCGCCAAACCACTGTGCCACCCAGGTATCCCCAAAGGACATTTTATAAGAATAAAATTGTCCCATCAAGAAGACATAAAAATTATAGGTACATATGTACCTAACAACAGATCCTGAAAATACATGAAGCAAAACCTGACAGAATTTAAGGGAGAAATAGACAATTCAGCAATGATAGTTGCTGATTTCAATAATGGAACAAATTGGCAATAAAGCAAAAAGTAAATAAAAGACTTGAATAACACTATAAAACAGCTAGACCCAACAGGCATTCATAGAACAGTCCTTTTAAAAACATCAAAATAAAAAATTTTCTCAGGTGCACAAAGAACTTTCTGCAGGATAGATCACATATTAGGTCATATATGTAGTATTAGGCCATAAATGTAGTGTATATGCATATGATGGAATACTATTCAACCATAAAAAAGGAATGAAATATATACATGCTAACACATGTTAGCAACATGGATGAACCTTAAAAACATTATGCTAAGTGAAAGACTCAGACATAAAAAGACCACATATTCCATGATTTCATTTATATGTAATGTCTTTTGCAGGCAAATCCAGACAGAAAGCAGATTTCTGTTTTGTCAGGGCTAAGGGAATAAGCAGGAGAATAAAGGATGACTGCTCACAGAGAAAGCATTTCTTTTTGCAATGATGAAAATTTTCTGGAATTAGGATGTTCACATGGCTTCATGAATATAATAAATGCTCCTGAATTACAGACTTTTGAAAGGGTAAATTTTATGGTATGCACATTATATCTCAAGTTAAAAAATACTGGGAGGAACCAAAAGGTTGTTTGATAAAATATTAATTTGTTTACAGAAAAAAAAATTGTGTGTTTTACAATGGCAATAAGGACATGAATATGATGATGATGGCTAAGATTAATTAACCTATACAAAATTCTATGAAGCAAATACTCTTTTTACCCCCAATTTTCAGATAAAGAAAATAAAATGTAAGGATCCCTGGGTGGCGCAGCGGTTTGGCGCCTGCCTTTGGCCCAGGGCGCGATCCTGGAGACCCGGAATCGAATCCCACGTCGGGCTCCCGGTGCATGGAGCCTGCTTCTTCCTCTGCCTGTGTCTCTGCCTCTCTCTCTCTCTCTCTCTCTCTCTGTGTGTGTGACTATCATAAATAAATAAAAATTTATTTAAAAAAATAAATAAAATGTAGAGAGTAATGAAAATGGAATTCAATCCCAGCTCCTTACCCACTAGCAGTGATGATGTCCCTATACTTGAGATCACATTTTAGTGGCAGAAACAGACAAGTAGACATATAATAGTCATCAAATGAAAAGAAATCTGTAATGGTAAAAATGAATGGTGGCAACACAAAAGATGGTTCTGAGTTTCTCAGGCAGAAAGGACAAGAACACTCCTGGCAGATAACTAGAGAAACCAGAGTCCTACGACAAAGGTTTCAGACATTTTCTTGATGACTTTTGGCATCTGTTCTCCCTCTCTACTGCCTTAACTAACTGCACTTGCCCTACACACACACACACACACACACACACACACACACACACAGAAGCATGGCATAGGCAGTTTAGATATTAGCTGAGCTTATAACTATATAATCAGCAGACACACGCATTATAAGGTGAATTGGTTTCTTACTCAGTTTGGTTTAAAGGCCATGCTTACATACTACGCAGACAAGCCTTTAGGTACAGAGGCCTATCTCCTGAGAATTTGAACACTTTCAAGTTCCTGTTTGAAGAGTTAATTGAAACTCAGTTTTACACACGATTATTAGTAGCCTATGCAATAAACTACCTTATCCCAAACAAAATATTTGTAAACTGCTATTAACCACCCAAAAGGAACAGCACCAAGAGTCTACAGAGGCAATAGGCACTGTCTCAAGCACAGAAAGAACAACGTATTTAGATAATGATATTTCTAATTAAATTTGTTGCAGACAGACAGAATTAGATCAGTAGTGAGTTTACAGAGAAGCATTAATGATGAGAAAGGAATTGAATCCATAAATGTCACTTTGGAGAGAGGAAGCAGGATGTATATGTCCTCTCTTAATAGATTAATTAGGATAAACTAAACAGCATGTTCAGAAAGTTTATAGGATTGGCAAATAATGTTTTGGTAAGGTCATTATAAGCCATTCGATGGCTATTATGATGGTAATTTACAGCCGTGACAATTGCCTAGACAAGAGAATTAAGACATTACTGGTTCCAATTTTAATTTGAAACAAAGCTAACCATATCATATTAACTGTCCTGGTCTTGGGGCCTCTAGCCACCGGCTGCAAATGTTAAACTCATTTGCTGTTTTTCCCAGAATAGCTAACAGGACTGGGCAGAGGCAGGAGAAAAAAAAAATGAGTCAATTGTAAAGATCTTTGGATTCAAGAAAAAAGACTCAGGGAAGAAGAAAGATCCTTCCTGCACAGCAATGTTATCCTAACAGCAGGGTTCTCAGATTGCCTGATAGTAAAAGACATCCCATAAACAGCCCCCAGTAAAGAGAGGGGTAGGTGTTTCTCTTTGAAAAGAGTCTATAGCTGAACCAAGACTCTGTTTCTCCTGCCCTCACAACTTAACCTTAAAGCAATGTGAAGGGATATCAATGAATAAGAGAGAAAAGAGAAGACCCATTATTTTGAATGGGATCTGGTAGGACAATTCCTGAGGATCACAGTTAGGGGTAAAAGATCCTTAGACCTGCTATTCGTTTGCATTTGATAGTAAGTCAACCTCATGTAGTTTTCCTATGGAGTTTTATTCCACTTTCTAAGGCAATTACTTCTTAACATTTCTCTACTGTCCTTATACCGTGGATATCAGGTCAGAGTTAGAGGTGGAACATTTCAGAATCATTCTTAGGGTATGTTGTCAAGATCCACCCATAGCCTTACTCGTCCACAGTGCCAGACTCCAGGGCTATACTGGAGGGTTTCCTGGCTTGGATTGAGCAACGTGAGATTTAGACAGGGCTGTGTCTTTTCCTAAGACCTTGACCAAGTCACTCTATTCTGCTGGCCCTCAATTTCTTTATCTGTAGAAGGAGGAAAGTAAACCTCAAGTTTCTGTGGTTTTAGATGCCCCTTCCATGTGAAATCAATTCTTCAATAAAATCAATCAATTAATAAATAAAATATAAATATATATTTATGGGTACTTATGTATTCATCTATAAATACATATAACAAAAGAATATGTTTATATATAATAAGAGCATACCACACACAGATATACTATATTCACAAAATATATTCTCATAGGGTGTTTTCAAACAGTCTCTAAGCAGTCCACACAAAATAGTTTTAGGTCAGTACAGAATTATTTTTGTTTTCTCAGAATCAAAAGACAGAAAAGCTTCCTGGCACACAGTAGCCCACTCCTGACTCAGACTGGTATTTAGCCATGGGAAACATCTGACTGAATAGGAACCAACATCTGAAACATGCTATCTCCGCAGACAAGGCCTCAGACATGGCAGTGAGATAAAGTAGGTTTTCTCCCACTTGTCCACCTTAGCCTATTCTTTCTTAGGTACCAATTCATACCTGCTTCCCCAGCCTTCCTGGCCACCCACAGGCCCTGACTCAGAGCTGCCATCTTCTGATTCTCAACCACACTCTCTTCCAAGAACTTTCTTCTTCTATCTCACGCATTTAAAGTTGACCAAGGCAGTGGCAAACCACGGTGCTTTCATTAGACACCAACAGAAGCCAAGGATAATACTAGATAAGAATCAAAGTAATAAGCAATCTTCTGAGGCTGAGGGTCTGTCGTTCCAACTGGAAGAGGAATCGAGACTACAGTGGTAGGTGCAATATCTTCCAAATATCTAAGCCTAGGACAAATCAATCCACACTGATGCAAAATACAACACATATAAAATTCAATCATAGCCCTCTAGGGAAAAATTCAGATAGTGGATATTTCAGGCATGTGGGCTTTTCTGCTTCCACTGACATTATATTCTCTTGGCAGTTGCCTGTGCCTCAAATTGCCTTTAGGAAGCCATAGGAGACTGAACTGCAATATGCATCCAGGCTATTCATGCTGAAATTGAACAGAGCCTACTTCTGAGTGGGGAAATGGGGGTGTGACAATTTCAGTTCCTCCTTCTGAAGACGAGAGAAGATTTCTGCTCCGCCTAGCAAATTTTATATCCTTTTGGACTTCTTAATATTGCTCCTGGAATTGACTGTCATTTATATATTGAGAGGAAAATCTGCCAAAGTGATTCTTTAAAGAATCATTAAAATACTGACCCTGTGGGATGAGAGGAGCCTCCCCACCCTTACTTGATGCCTTCCTCCTGCAGTCTTGATACGGCTAATAGACATCCTCAGCCTTTCCACAGGGACTAGATGTTTGAACTCACTGAGCACATGGAAAGCACTTACTCTTCACTCTTTGCCAAACTCTAAATCTAAAGTTACCTTGGTGAAGCCCCAAATTACCCTCTTAAGGTCTAAATGTCGCAAGAGTGACCAAGGTCTTGAAATATACAAGGAACTGGCTCAAGAAGAGAAACACTATTATTCCACTACTACCTTATGATACCTACAAATCTCTTAAGATTTGTAAAGATGTGTAGGTAGTTATCTGTTTTATAACCTTTGCATCCACTCAAATTAAAATAAATCTCATCCATAGAAAAGGCTAGAAGGTTAGAATAGTGTAGTACCTTCCTTTATTAGAGTATTGTTCCTTCACCAAAACATAATAGTAATTATGATTTGGTGAAGATAAAAAACTGGTTCAGGTCACAAAGCTGGTTAGTAGTAGAGCTAGAATCCAGATCCTTAACACTAGACTAACTGATGGATTACCAGTCCTTCAAAAGTGTCCTTATTACCCAGCCTTATTTTTTTTCTACCTTTGCCCATTGGCATTTTACACCTGGAGGACCCAGAAGTCTGACAAGGCATCTCTCTGACTTCATGATGTAACCTATTTCACAGTCTCTCCCAATCCTCCTAAAGTGTTGACTTCATCCTGCACCATATTATACTCACTCATGTAACCCAATCCTTCAGAAAGAACCTAAACTCACACACTTCACATTCAGACCCCCATTCTGAAACAAAAGATCTTACTATTTCCCTGTAAAAACACTTAGTAAGCTCCTTTCTTCTTTCCCAAAATCACATTCTAGACCCTAGTGCACATTCCTCTTCTTGCTTGAGATCCCCTTCCTTCTGCACTGGACAAGGTTCTCAAGGCCCACTTCCTCCAAGCAGCCTTCCACATAATTTAGTAGTTATATTACACTTTGGGGATTCATCTTTATACTAGCCTAGGAAAATAATTTCTGCTTCAATAGAAAGACCACAGGGGCTTGGAATCCAGGGTCTTGGATTCTTGAAACCCTAGTATTCATGATATTACTTAATATCATGTAGCCTCAGGGTTTGCATTTATGATGTGGAGTCCTTATTCTGTGTCATGAGTTTGCTATAAGATTATAATGAAATCATAAATACATACATATATATGTGTGTGTATTATATATATATATGACTTACACATGAATATATATATATATATATATATATATATATATATATACTTTTGAACACACACAAATAATAGTTTTGAAAGCTATAAATTGCTCTAAGGAGGTAAAGATGTATTCCTTGTCTTAACTGGTATGTAGAGATAGAAAGAGAGTGAGAGATTAGAAATCTAAGATCCTAGAGGGTAGCAACCTTTTTTGTTGATATCCTTCTCAGGTTCTAGCAAAAGGCTATATGTAATCAAGAATGCTCAGCAAATACTTGAATAAGAATTATTCTAAGACCCTAGGGAGAAATCACTATTCCCATATTACACTTTAGAACTATGTAAAGGCTAGAGAAACACATCAGTGACCAGCCAACTAGTCCATAGAAAATGTAGATTTAATTCTCATTTGAGATTTTTTTTTTCAACCAGGCTCTTCTGTCAGCTTTTTTCTTGATGAATCGGACTTCATTTTTACTAATGACATTCAGAGAATGTACTTGCTGTTTGTGGATAGCACCAAGTGGGTGGAGTGTCAACTACATTTGGAGGATGTCACAGCAATTCAAAACAATCCTGACAACTTGAAGATGTGGGCAGATATAAACAACAGCATTGAGAAGACCACAGAGTTAAAAAAAAAAAAAAAAAAAAAAGGAAGAAGAAGATCAATGTCTTCTTTATTGAGTCTCCTCAAAAATGTTAAAATGGGAACACTGAAATTTCAGATGTAGCAGACAATATCTCCCATGTTAGTAAATATTACTTAGGAACCTTTGACTCCATGTCTAGTTTAAGATCCTCCAACTTGACAAACACAGAGAATTCAAAGAGGTTTGGAAGACATAATGGATTAGTAAACTATGTTGTAAAACATATGCAGTTCACAGGAAAGTAAGAGAAAAGGTCTAATTGCACAAAAAAAGAAAGGCAGCTATAATCTTTTTCATATCCTTTCAGAAGAATCTCTGAGGTATAATTCCACTATCTTTTTAAAGTATTTTCTAAGATGTTATTTATTTATTTGAGAGAGAGAGAGAGATCAAGCAAGCATGAGAAGGAGAAGAGGCAGAGGGAGAGGGAGAAGCAGACTCCTTGCTGAGCAGGGAGCTCTACTGGTGGTTTGATCAGGGGCCTCGATCCCAGAGCCCTGAGATTATGACCTGAACCACCCAGGTGCCCCTAATTCCACGGTTTTAAATCCTCAGTTTTATCATTGAACATCCCTTTCAGGGCAGACAATGAAATCTCTTTTGAACACATGTACCTAATTGTTTAGCAAGAGTTTAGAAGATGTTACATGGATGGATGGTCCAGAGGTGGAATAATGAGTGATTGAGCGTGATTCATTAGACAAAGTAGAGAAGAAAGCGGGAAGGAGGGAAACCTTAAAAAAAATATTAAGCTGGCATGGTTGTAATCCTGAAGCTGAAGAGAGTATTGGGGGACAAGTATCCAGAGAGAGGTGAGGATTGGAAACTAAACTGTAGCACTTCACCTATGAAGAAAGGAGTCTCGTTAGCAAGAAGCAAGGTTATGATGTTTCATATGGGTTTTAGGAGTGTGATTTTTTTTTTTCAACCAGGGGGCAGAAGGAGGAATTGCAAAAGTTCTAGAATCAACACTAGCCTCTTGTTAATACTACATAAAAACATTCTTTCTATATCACACTGTATTCTGCTGTATTGGAAAAATAATCCTTCCTAGCTATTTCCCAGAATTAAACTTTATCATCCTAGCAGTGTGGCTGTTGCTGACTTCACAACCTTCCTAGTAAGAATGAACTCATCTTGGAAAAGGTCTGACCTCAGTGTTTTTAGAGTTACTGTTTTTCACTTGTAATCCCCATGCTATCCCTTAAGCAATAGGTGATTTGGCAAAATCTCCATTTCTGAGTTCATGGAACTACCCTGCCCACTGTCAACAAAAGGGCTTAGAGTCAGAATACTGCAATGCTGGTATTTTTTTTTTCATGCTCTGCCCCAAATTATCTGAGAGGAGGGGAATGAAGAAAAGAGCCGAAGGGCCTCTTTTCAGAGCTTTGGAGGCAGTACTCACCTAGATGTTACCACAGACCTTCCTGAATGCCTTCAATCTCACTATAGCTAATTAACAACCAGATAAGGATTTCCCTAAGTGTATCCAAGACTGAGATACAGCAGGTAACATAGGAGGCCCTCTTTCACCATACTTACAAAGAGCTGCAACTAAATGATCCTAAGCACAGAGCAAATTGTACTTCAGTTTGACATTGTAATATAACATGCATTTTCCTTTGCTTTGATAGCAGTATATTTGCCTTCTCAATTGTTTTATGTAAGTGAGTACTTTAAAAAATCAGTTTGCATTTCCCAAGAATGTATCAACAACTAATGAAGTGAGGCAGCCCCCAAAAGGTCTGGGTGGTGACCAAAAAAAAATATTTTACATACATATTTATAAATCCCAAATTGAATGATGTATATGCAAATTTTGGGTAATTTTCATAAGAAAAAAATAAAATCTTGAATAACTCTGGGAAGATCTCAAAAGAACTAGAGAGTCATTGCCTCTGGAGAAAGGCACTGGGTGACTCCTCCCGCATTCTTGAGTTTCGATTTATTAGCATGCCTCTATTACCTCCAAAAATATATAACTCATTGATTTGCATTAAGAATGAAACCAATAAGAGAACATTAATGGAATTAAATCATATTTATTATACTTCTCAAATCTGGGATGCTTAAATTAAAAAATAAAACTCCACTGAAACAATTCATTTTAAACATTTTTCCACTTTGCTATTAAGTGTACTTCATGGAGCCTAATTTTTTTCTTGTGGAATTAGGTTACAATTCGTTATTTTTTCCCAATTAACACAAGTTTTGATGTCAGTTTGTAAATACAATTTAATTCAATGTGACCATCTGCACCTCCCCCATCAAGTTTTATACAATTGGAAACAACTGCTAATTAAAGCTTAATTGTTACCTACTGTGCACTTTTCACTTAATTAGATAGGTAGCTTCCATCAGAACAACCAGTTTAAACTGTGCTCAGTGGAAGAGACCACATGGTCAGGTACTATATAAGGATGAACCCTGCAGAACATGGGTTTTGGTTGTGTGCTCCAGTTAAAACCTTTCGATTAGAACATGGCAAATTGAATAAATGGCAACAGTAACCAAAAGTGTGATTGGACCCAGCTTTCAAATTTGGTCAGTTCTATAGGACTGAGGTAAAGTAGGGAGGTAGGTACCTTTTGTGCTTAGTACTCCCTCCCCTGTGGCAAGACCTTACAGTTGTCCGCAGTTTTTTCTTAGGCCATTTAGTTGCATTTTCTCAGGAATTATGCATCCTCCCCTCCATCTCAAATATCTTGGTTAAGAACCGGGCTGGATGAACTGAACAACCTCACCTCCCACCCAGCACAACCACCCCCTCCCTCACTGGGCCATGCCTCACTTTTGGTGGTCAGGGAAACACAGGAATATAGGGATCAGGATAGAACAAGTTGGGCATGGCACCAACCACTTGGTTGGTACAGACTCAAGTATTTTTATTCATCTGGGAGAGAGGTGTCTTTATAATAAAAATGAAGGCAGGAAAGGGATGAATGTATTTTTAGCATAACAAAGCCACCAGTTGTATCAATTCAAGTCATATTAACATGAGGCAATAAAGTAGATAATGTAGGCATGTTCTACAAAAAAACAATTAAATGTTTAGGTACAAGGTAGGTTGGTTTTTCACTTCACAGATTAACTGATGCAAATCAGATTGGAAGGATTCACCTCTGCACACATGGACTCCAGCCCTATTGTGAAGACAGGAACAGAATAGCTTTCTTCACTTCTGCTTATGGAGCCAGCAGAAGCTGAGAGAAAGGCTTTGGCTTATGGCACTGGTCTACATGTATGTGTGTGCACACAAGCGTACATGTGCTGACTTAAGCTAATTGACCTCCGTGAGCCTTACTTTTCCCATCTATAAAATGGGAATTATTTCTAATAGAGACCTTACAGACTGACGGAATGACTAAATGAGATGCTGTGCCTGAAACACTTGGCAGAAAACATAAACACTCTCAGTAGTAACTGTTACTATTATCACAGTCAATGAAAAGTACCTAGGGGTATTACACATAGACATTAGACATTATATATGTATAACATACTATGCTGTGAGAGATACAAAGTATAATATATGGTCCCTGATCTCAATTTGCCTTCAAAGTGTAGAGGGGAAGGAATTTATAAGACATGGGAATAAATTGGTGACTTGGCTTTATTTTCTGTAAAGAAAGAGACCCCCAAATGGGTGATACTGGACTAGACAATGGTCTTCAGAAAGAAAGTGCAACAGGAGAGCATAGTACCATCTCTTCCACAAGTAAGTTGAGAGACATAAAGAAACCTTCAGAAACAATCCACTGAAAGTTCTTCCATGATCCAGTGAGTTTATAAAAAAAAAAACCAAAGGAGCATATCCAAAATGAGAAGTGGGAAGTGGGTATCTAGCAAGCTGAGACTAGTATACTCATGTTGGAGGTAGTAAGGATTGTCCCACTAGGCTACCTTGCTGAAGATCCATGGACCACTTCCTCAGACTTTGCTTCCCTCAGATAGTAGCTGAAGAACCTACCTGTGATCACTACAAAGGTTACAGCATAAACTCATTCAGGTGTTAGAATGAAAATAAGGCATTTAACTAATTCACACCAGTAAAAATTCAAGATACAGAGACACACAAACACAGACACACACATGACTATCTGGTGTTTACTTTTTCAAACAGGAAGTTGTTAGGCCAAAAGTATTTGGTCTAGAAATACCAGAAATACCATTAGTATTTTCTGTGATTTCAGGCAGTGTGGAAGAAATATTTGGGGCATTGTCTCATCTTAAATTGCACCACAAACTACCTAAATGTCAATAATTCATTAAAGCTGTATATGGTAAAATGTTCAGAAACAAATCTTTTCCAATACTTTGGATTCACATTATCCTAATTCAGTTTATGTGAAGACTTCTAAGAAGCTCTCTTATACATCTTAAATCTCTAAACTCAGGAAAATTATCAGAAGGCCATCGCATCATCAAAGAAAGCAAACAAACTGACCTCTTTCCAGACTACTATGCTTATCCAAAATATGGGGGGAAGCAGGCTTCAAATTGTTTTAGTATAACCTTCTCAAAAAGAAACAGAAAATCAAAATAACTGGAAAACATTTGGACTGGATTTAAAATAACAGGGGCAACAATAACAATTTTGGCAATATTCTTCCTTAAGAAAGAAAAGAGAGTCAAGTTTTATAAAAATGTAGATAGTTCTCATAGACCTAGGACAAAATTTTCTTTGGTGGGATTGTGCCTTTGCTTTACAGAGAAGGAAAATGTCTTTTTCTGTTGTCCCTTCTAAGGACTCTCACTTCACTAAAACTTAATTTCTGAGATAAGTTCCAAGGTTGAGTATAGCACTTGAACAACATGAAAGCAATTCCTCTTCACTCAGCTGAGTCAACAGATAGCCACTGAAAAGCAATGCTGGTGGACTGTCAATAGGAGAAAGACAAAATCACTGCACTCCAATACTTTCTCCTTGTTCACCATCCAACACGCATCAGAAACCATGGCTGGCAAGCACTCTGAGATCCTGGAACTGGTAAGACACGAATCAAGTTATCACTCACTTAAAAATAAAATGCCTGGATGCGCAAAAGTGTCTTTATTTTTTATGTGCTATTTTCTTTTCTAATTCTCATATCCCTGGAGTCAGTACATGACGTCATTCGTCCATAAAAACAGTCATTAAAGCTTTTAAAAATATACATATTAGCAGATCACACACTCCTATCAGTTTATCTTGTGAATATCGTAAATATCATGCCTACAACAGATGGAAATGGCATAAACAGCAAAATTCTGCATTATTCATGGACTGTAGTTAGCTTTTCCCTAGGCTCCATGCTGCTGAGGAATAAGTGTATGTGTGTATATGTTCTTTGTTAGAAATGGAATCTTTAACAACATAGCTTTTATTGGGGCATTTTACATTTATGGTTTATTAAATTATTAAGTTTGAGTATATAGTACACTCCAGTTTGTTCTACTTCTCACATCAGAATGAAAACATAATCCAAGACATAACCAAAATACTTTTTTGGTCATTAGGAAAACATCAAGGGTGCATTTATTAGGGTGGCTCATATTTTCGAAGCTGTCCCTCTACTGGATATAGATATTTCATACCACAAACACAAGACAGATAGATACTACCAGAAATAACCACAATAAGTGAAATAAGCCCATTGTATCATTTCCACCCAAAACAGAGTGATTTTTTTACTTCCTTCTGCAGAATCACACTCTTGAAGTGCAAGTTAATGCGTGTATGTTCTACGACGGGTTTCCTGGAAACAGATTTGGAGATGGAGAGAGGCAAGTAGAGCTGGAGCAGTGCTCCCAGAAGTACACCTGCAAGGATAGGAGAAAGGCAGGAATGGGCAGAAAGAAAAGCAAGCTCCCCATATAGCTACTCCAAAAGCCTCAGGCCACCTCTACAGGGAGGTCTGGAGCTGAGATGACACTGTAGATCTGCCCCAGGTGAAGTATGACAGGCTTAACTTTGGGCCAGTCAATTCCCAGGGGTTGACGACAACTCCCACTGAGGGGTACAGCCATGAGCCATCAGTGGCCATGTTGCCAGCAGCTGAGAATGGTACTTCTAACCTGCAGAAGTGATCTAAAAAATCAGTACAGTATCATCTATGAAGGGGATTTTTCATTGTAATAAACACCATCACATCAGACTTCAAACTATAGCAATATTGATTCAGACTTTTAAGACCTAAGATACTTTTTGAGGATGCCTAGCCAGTGACCAAGAGTCACTGAGGAGTAACTAAAAGAGATAAATCTTTTTTATCAGTTTATATGAACAAGTGTTCTCAGCACTTAAAACTATAAAAACAAGAATTGACACTGAACCTTTTCTCATTCTAGCAATAAATAATATTTGCCCCAGACACAGGAACTGATTGAGATTTTGTAAGGCCCCATCCATTTCATTGAGACGTGCATTTTAATATAACTTTAGTTTTTATGTTTACTAATCATCAAATCTATAAATTATGTTGTTTTGATCAATAATTCTAATGAGAACTCAATTTAGAAAAATTTATCTTTTGAGTGATATTATTATTACAGAAAGCTATGAAAGGCTGAAAAATATGAGAGTTTCAAACATGGATGTGTCACTTTATGTTCTGCAAGGGAAGTTAAATGGAAATATGAGTTTATGGAGGAAAGAAATGGAAAATTTCTATATGTCAAAGCTGAGCTTGTTCATATATGTTTTAAATGGAAAATGGTGATTAACAAATCACTAGTTTCAAGGTATGATCATTACTCTAAAAGGAGTATTGTACTTTTATCTTAAAATGAAAATACTTAAAATATATTTAAAATTACATACTTTACAACTATGATAGAAAATTTAGGCTTCATTGTAAAATGTGCAAGGAACAAACAGATTTTCAAAACTTCTGAGGTGAGCAGTATGGAAGCAAAAGAACATAGAGTCTCTCCCAACTTTTGATTACTCATAATTATTTCCCCACAGGCCTCAAACTATTACTTAATTATGTAGCACCTCAGAACTACAAAACATAAACATGTTTAATTAAATGTCCAGGAGCATTTTAAGAATACTCAGCATAGTAAAGGATTGAAAACTGATCACATCAAAAACAATCTAGGAGAAATTGTCACTGAAAAATGAACACTTTGCGAGGTAGACAAAAATCCAACTGGTCTACATCAAGAAGGCGAAATGGTGCATTTTATTGGGTTCAAACAATCATACTCAGCTTGTCAACTGTGTTGTAAGTCTAGTTTGGATTTTTTTATTGTCATCAGGCAACTCTTGCTTTAGAAGGTGAAGAGCCTCTTGGGGAAACAATGGAGGCCCTGATTGATCTTGCCATGGGTAAACCCAAGCTTCCACACAGCTAGCTACCCTTGCTTAGAATCTTACCATCCTTCCTCTATTTTCTTCTTTTCCTTCTTATTCTGTTTCCTCCTCCTCCCCTTCCTCCTCTTTCTCTCATGCTCTCCCAAGACTCATATTTTGTTAAAAAAGAAAAGATTATGATTTTAATGCCAAATGAGCAACATAAAAATTACTCTATTTTGCCAACAGATTGGCCAAAATAACTATACAACAAGAAAGGATATATCAACATGCCCTGACAAGTTTCTTAGATCCTTACACAAACCTATCCCTCAAAAAACTAATTACATATAAACAATATGTGGTGTACCCCCAGCCTTACCTAATAAAACATTCTAAATGTACCTTCCCTTATTGCATACCTGTGTGTTCCCGTCATTCTAATCAGAACTTCTATGTTAATAGGACTCCTTTAAATTATTTTCCAAGATTGTTTTGGTGCCTGCCATTTTAGCTTGATACTAGTCAGATTTGTAATTCAATTACTTCCAATATTTTTTGAAATCAGAATTAGGAAGAACCCACAATGTTTTGCCCTGCTTAGTACCTGTTTTGCCACTTGGATGCAGGAAGCCATGCTGAGCCCACCTTGTGCCAGGCACCTGCTAGGCCCAGAGGAAGTGAGGCTTGCAAATCTACTTTAAAATCTACTTTAAAATTTACTTTTGCTAAAAAAAAAAAAAAAAAAAAAAAAAAAATATTACTTTTGTTTAGTAACTTTTCCAGTGAAATTTGCTTCCTCTTTTAAACTCTGATACCAACAGTGTTTCAGATCAGTGATGTTACACAGGACTGTTCTGACTCCAGAACAATTTATCAAATGATGTCAAGAAGCTGGAAGAGAGCAGCTCAGGTGGTCATCAGCTGGGGGTGCATTTTAGACTGTTTTTCATAAAAAGGTCTTCAATTTTGAGACTTACTTTTGTTATTAATGCTTCTTAGTTCAATTTAGAGTACATGTGATTTTTGCCCTATTTTTCCTACTTCAATCCTAAATTCCTGTTCCATTAAGTCAAAAACTCTGACTTTGCTTAGATTTCCTTTTCACAAGTGCTCAGATGTTTTCTGAGTGAGCATTTAGGCCCTTTAATTTACACATTTTCTCTTATTAGAGGACATCAGGGGTGAACAGATGGCCCTGACTCTAATTCCCTATCTGACTCCATGATGCGCCTTCCCAAAGATCATCCTTTCTGCATTTTATTCCACGCCAGTTCCCACTGACTTTCTTCTCCGGAGTTACAAGCCTGCTCCAAAGCTGTCATTGTTGTTTATTTAATATCATGTGCTTTTCTTAAACCACTAATGGAGGTCAATCTGTTTCCCAAGCCAGAGGCAAATGGAAAGAGAGTCTGTGGCCCACACAGATTCATTGCACAGTCAAGCCTAAAATGCAATAGCCCTGGGGCATCTGGGTGGCTCAGTGGTTGAGCATCTGCCTTTCTCTCAGGTCGTGATCCCAGGATCCTGGGATCGAGTCCCGTGTCGATCTTCTCCCTCTGCCTGTGTTTCTGCCTCTGTGTCTCTCATGAATAAATAAATAAAATCTTTAAAAATAATAATAAATAATAAAAAAATGAAAATAATTAAAATGCAATAGCCTTGAAATTTACCAAAGGGAGCTAAACACATTAACATAGTTGAAGCAGGATAGGCTTGCGCCAGTACTGGTGACAAGGCTCTCAAAAAGCTGTGCCCAGGTAGAAGTCTTTATTCTAAACAGGTAGAACCCAGGGGATGCCTGGGTGGCTCAGTGGCTGAGCGTCTGTCTGCCTTGGGCTCAGGTCATGATCCCCAGGTCCTGGGATCAAGTACTACAGCAGGCTTCCTGTGGGCTCCCTGTGGGGAACCTGCTTCTCCTTCTGCCTATGTCTCTGCCTCTCTCTGTGTGTCTCTCATGAATAAATAAATAAAAATCTTGAAAAAAAAAAAGAAACCCAAATAAAATCTGAACCTCCACTCCCCCCCCCCACCCCACTGTGCAAAACACTCTGAGCTTTCCATGAAAGGGATAGAAAAGTAAGCTGCATACTGCCAGCTGTCAGCTTTCTTTTTTTTTAAAACATATTATTGCAACTGCCACTTTTAAAATTATTCAACACTTTGAAGGAAATAGTGACAGAGATGGAGATTTCTTAGAAAAGCACTCTGAAGTAGCCTAAGCAGGCAGCTCCGACCTGCAGCCAGCGTTTACCAGCCTGCTTTGCAATTTAAGGATCAGTATACATTAAATGAAGTGAACTGCCTGGGGAATTCAGCCATTACCTTTTTTTTTACAAACAGCATAAATATTAACAGAGCTTTACTTCATTTCCATTCAAGAGTACTACATGTTAATACAGAAATCACACTGGGGAAAATATGCACGGAAGTGTTTAGAAACTTGTGTTTAAAAAAATAACACCATTCCTTCTAGAACGTTCTTTTCACTTGTGGATCTTAAAGCACTGTGCATTCCCCAGCTACTGGAAGGGCCAGGAATAGGATCAAAATAGCATTTACATGGTAGGTAAAAGAAATGTTGTGGAGCATATACATCAAGTTGGTTTCCAGGAGTCTGTGAATAGATTCATCAAGTGATTTTAAAGTGAAGAATCTATTGCAGTAACTGCCAATAAATCAGGGACCAAAGGAGAGAGTCCCTTGGAAACCCTGAAATATCGTTCACATTCAATAATTATTGTTGTTGTCAATGCTAATGAAAAGAGCAAAAAATCAGGACAGCATTAATGAGTGAAAATAGACTCAACAATTTAAATGGAATCATTCCTATTTGCCTTCCCAAATAAGCAACCTGCCAGACAGCCAAGCCAACTCAGAGAACACTCCTGTCTCCAAATAAATTTGTAGGTAATTGAGCTTCTTTAGACTATACTAATGAAGAACAGCCAATAGTCTTCCCATCTCCTTGAATTAGAATTAGATTTCAGGCTATGGAGCCAATTGGCATTATTTAGAATGCCCCAGCCTCAGAAAGGGTGGTAGCCTTTCACCTGAAAAAGCCTGCAGATGAGAATTCACAGCACTACTCAGAATCAGGTCCTATAGACGAGATGCCCCTCTCCTGAAATGACTCATAAACTGGGAAACAAGCAATGAGTCCATTAAGGGTGGAATGGTCTTTAGCCTTGACCTAGCCTTTGCCTTCACTGTCTTAAATTGCACTGCATAACCTCTAAATTTGGACTTAGTTGCACTTGGCAAGATTAACAATGTGTCCCTATTGTTGCTTCCTTGGAAAGACCCTTCCACTTTCTCCACTTGCTCATTAATTCCCTTCCTTTGCCATTAATTATTTACTATCTAATGATGAAATACTGTCATTAGAAAAGGTGTTGTTTATTCTGAATTTGCAATTGAGAGTCATTTCATTGTCTCTATCTTATTCTTAATTTGAGGATCTGATCCACCTTTTAAGATTCAGAAGCTTAAAAAAGTTAGGTTTCCCTTCCTATGAATAAGTCATCAGGTAGCCCCAAGATGGGTCCACAATCTTCCATAAAATTATGAGGACAAGTTGGTCATCATCCAGCAAACATGACAAAACACCCATTATGTTCATTAAGTTCATCCTTCACACTCTCTGAATATCATTTAGTTTGAGCCCTCGGCACTCCCTGGCAAAGTCAGGTAGCCATCTGGAATGGTCTCCTCCCACTAAGTTTGTTGCTAAGTTCACTATTTATAATCCATTATTTCTAGATCAGGAGTTCTCAGCTGGGAGTGTCTTTGCTCCTTTTTCCCCAGGGAACATTTGGCTACTGCTGAAGACACCTTTGATTGTCACAAATCGAGGAACTGCTATCGGCAAGTAATGCATAGAGGCCAGGAATGCTGCTCAACATCCTACAATGCACAGGACAGCCCCTAAACAAAGAGTTCTTTAGACCAAAATGTCAATAGTGTCAAGGTTAAGAAAGCCCATTCTAGATATTATCTCCTGCCTTCCTTGTTCATATTTGTTGTGAAAAGACTATTTTACTCATCAGCCCAAAGAGTTCCCATAAATCCTGAAAGAATGACTCACTTATAAATAAAGGAGTGGGAAACAGATACACTCTGTGGTGGGAACTGAATGTCACCACCCACATTCTGTGAAGGAGAGGAATATCACTATTCACTCTTCTAGGAAAATTAAGTTTAAAATTTCACAATTTACTTCTTTTCAGTTCATATGCAAATTATAATGTACTAAAAATGGGAGACGCTGACAGGTTAATTGCTCCCACTCCTCTCGTCCAGATGTACAGAACTGATGCTAAGGAATCATAGAGCAAGAAAAGGGCATCTGACAGGGTCAGCGTGTTCTGTGCGGGTGGGTGCCTCACTGGCACCTTGCGCATTGAGTTAGAATGACTGATAATATAACACACGTACTTAACCTTCACTGATTTGATTCCAGCTCTTTAAAATAGTCTTTTTAAGAAGCTGGTACTGCTTTTATTCCTTCATTTTTCCCCTGTAATTCTTAAAGATAAAATATAAATCCAACATATGTTTTAGGCAAATTGGCTCAGAACTCCAAAAAAGGTAAAAAGAACTCTCCCAGACAGCCAGTGCTCTCAAATAAAAATTATCTCCAGTCCCCGGGCCTGCACTGAGCCTTTCTAGTTACACGGTATTTGGCCTTGGTACCGAGATGAAACCACCACACATTTATCTTAGCCCTGAGTCCCTTCCTCATGGCCAGCAACATATTTATTATCATCCACGCTACCATGTGTGTTTAGGCTATTTACATAATTCTGATTAGAACAAAGCAAACTGAGTTTTGGGATCATCTCAAACTCTGCTTTTTCAAGCACAGGGTTATATATACAATACTCAACACATATTGGTTAATCATTTTTATTTCTGAGTGGAAAGGCAATAGGGATGCTATGTACATCATTTTAACCACATGCCTCCCCATCGAAAAGCACTGTTCTTATTCATGACTGAGTCTGAGTTGATACTGTAACATGCAAGTGCTTGATATAGTTGGAAAGAGAAGGAAAAGTGAGAGATGGAGGTGTGGTTTCCAGATAGATCCAGACCTGTGAACGGAAGGCACAAGAGAAGATGAGCTGAGCAGAAGAATATTTATGGAAAGGATCCAAGACACTAAATAGTGCATAAAGTTAAGGGGTAGGAAGGAGATAGAAACCATAAAACCTATGCAAGTTGGCTGAAGAGGAAAGAGGTATTTGCAAGGCTTGGAGATACACAGTATTTTCAGGTGCCATGTCAATCTCTTGATACAGACCCCAAATCTACAATGTGCTTCATTCTAGGCTCTCAGCATAGCTTGGAGGGGAAGCAGAATGAAGTTGAAGAAAATGATAACCGTTAAACCAGCAAACAGACACCAAGAGCTGTACCAACTGCTAGTTGCATAACTTCAAACAAGTCACTCAAATCTCCCCAAACTCGATTTCTTCATCCTTAAAATGGGCAATTGTGATTATATAACAGGGTTGAGGTGACGTGTGTAAATAATCGGGTGCATTAGCAAATGCTCTGTGGAGTGCTTTATCATCACGACACACAATACTGCAAGTACCTAATGCAAAACATTAGGTGTTTTGCTGTTAGTGACAGCAAAGGAAAAATCGGGTTATAAACATTCTTAATCCAATGGCAATTTAAAACTTCATGGGCTAACCACTAACTCCCAGAGGAGAAAACAGTTTCTGAAGACTTCAAAGCACTAAAATCATGGATATAAATAATATATATAATTATATATATAAAAATATTTATATTACATACATATATGAGAAAAACTCTTTTCCTGTTGTTTTCTTCCAGGGAAGAAGAGCAAAGCACTCTTAAAACCATCATAGCAGGACTCTACAAATGCAGGATCAATTCCTGGAGGAAATCAATTGCAGCTTGAAGTAAGATGGCTCATCAGATCCCCATTTTTCTCCTTAATGCTAGAGCTCTACATGAATAAAAATCATGGGGCACAAAGCAGGATTTTGTCCCATACGGTTTTTTCAGCAAATAGACTGAGAGATAGAGCTCTGACCACATCAGAATGGCTCCTGACCAAGGGAGAGGGGGCCACATTCAGGCATGTGAAATTGGAATTGGAAGTTAAAGAGGAGTTTTTGATTTGGAAATTGTAACTGGAAAATGTAGAATTCCTAGTTGAGTTTCAAAGAGCTCAGCATTTTCTGGGTAGTGCAAGAAAATTTAAAGGAAAGAAAGTATTATATATTAAGGGAACAATCAAATCACTCAGAGCTTACATTTATTTTGTGTTTAAAAGGCATCGAGTTAAGCTGGAGTGCTAATAATGCCCAGCCTTCATCTTTTTTCTTCCCTCATACCCATAGCACCCAGTACCTCCTCTCCACCCATCGCCAATTACCATCTTGTGTGTTTCCATCCACACCTTTATAGTGCTCATAAAATAATATCCTGGCATATAAGTATGTAGAAATATAAATATGTAGAATGTTTTTTCTCTTTATTTTGCAACCTGAGATTATAAATTGGTCTTTTCAATCATGAGCACATTTGTGAGTAACTCATTATTTCATTACTGCATAATATTCCAGTTACTCTTCTTTTTTTGAATTCTCTCCTGCTTCAAAGTAAATGTACTGGTTAGATAAAAGACCATTCCCCTCTACTGTCTTTGTCATTGAGTGTTGCTCTATAGACTGTCCATGTCCAGCACTTCAAAAGTCTTTCCGTTGTCTGGAGACATGAAGACATATTCCTTCACAGTAACTCTTAGCATTGCTCCCTGCATGCAGCCAACAGACCAGAGACAGAAAAAAGAATTATTATCTTAGGCCCAGATGCTGATGATTAGGCTTCTACTGTCAAATGAGATTGCTCCATGTCAAGTCTTATTAAAATTTATTGTAGACTTGAACCTTCTGAACTTGTGGAGGTTGATCAAGAACTTGGATGTATGATATGTCCTCAATCATGAAAGAAAAAGGTAATATGTTTCTGGTAAGAATTTATATGTTTATTTTTTAATTTCTTCCTGGAACGGGAAGGCTGTATTACCATTTTGGTGTGTACTACTTAGCTGTTGAAAGTGATATTAAAATACCTACAATTTATATATCTCAAGCCCCAATTCACAAATCACAGCTCCAGATTCTATAAAGTAACTCTAGAACCATGATCAAAATACAGCCAAGAATGGCAATTAAAAAGCAAAAGATTTCCTTTTTGCTAACCCTGAACCATGTTCAGAGCATCTCAAGAAATATTTATTTGTCAAACCTAATTCTGGGATATTACTTGTACTTTATAGCTTGGAGATAGCTTAATTTAATTTTTTAACAATACCATTGCTATAAATAATAATCATACAAAAACTATGAATGTATAACTTCTGGCAACTGACCTTACCATACTGGGTTTTCACTTTCTTTTCTATAAAATTTAAAACTTTGATAAGAATCAAATTTGTAAAATCTCTTCATATTCTGTCTTTTTTATCTAAATTTCTAATTTTTTTTTAATTTTTATTTATTTATGATAGTCACAGAGAGAGAGAGAGAGAGGCAGAGACACAGGCAGAGGGAGAAGCAGGCTCCATGCACCGGGAGCCTGACGTGGGATTCGATCCCGGGTCTCCAAGATCGCGCCCTGGGCCAAAGGCAGGCGCTAAACCACTGCGCCACCCAGGGATCCCTTTATCTAAATTTCTAAGATCGTGAGGCACCTGGGTGGCTCAGTAGTTGAGCATTTGCCTTTGGCTCAGGTCCTGATCCCAGGATCCTGGGATCAAGTCCCCCATCAGCTCCCGGAGGGGAGCTTGCTTCTCCTTCTGCCTATGTCTCTGCCTCTCATTCTGTGTCTCTCGTGAGTAAATAAATCAAATAAATGAATGAATGAATGAATGAATGAATGAATAAATAAATAAATAAATAAATAAATAAAATAAACTTTAAGATCGTGTAACCCAGCACAGCATAAAGATGTCTTCACCTGCAGAGTAATTGTAATAATTCTCCTAACAAAAATGAAGCTCTGTTTGTCATTTAACAAGGTAAAGTGTATTCAAACAATTCAGAATCAAGATAGATTCCAAAGAAAAAACTCTAAATAAACCCCAGTTTCAGCCATCAACAGGATCAACTCTAGATCTACACATGAAATCCAACATTGGGTATTCTATGTAGTCCTTACTAAAAAACAGACACAGAAATATAAGAGAGAGCTAAATATCTGGGAGTTTCAAGACATTAAATGTATTTTTACTTATGGTATTTGCCAAACACACAGTTTAAGTTGCTAAACATGGTTAATATATTGCTATATTCCTCCTGTTTAGGCTTCCCAGCATAACGCACAAAAGTAAAATATTTGATTATATTTTTGTTCTAAAACAGAGCAGAATTTTTCAAGGTATTAGGTATATTCTTCAAAAGCACATTTTGTAGGTTGCTGTAACTTGGCACTCAGAAGCATGTCACACAATGTTTGCAGCCACCATTTACTAACATGCTTCCTCTACTGAATTCAGGGCATGTGCACATGCCACAGCATGAGGGTATACATGCCAACATCACAGTTTATGCATGGAGTAAGAGGGAGCCCAGAGCTGAAACCTGCTTGCTGGTCTCTCAGCTCAAACCCCGTTAGCCGTATAATCTCAGATGAATCACTTAATCTCTCTGACATTTCTATCTCTTCTGTAAAATTAGGAAATGCACAGGCATATGGGTATTGAGGAATAGCAGTAAAAGTGAAAACAGTTTAAGAAGTCTCTGTAAGTGGGTTACAGCATCATTAACATGCACCATGCTAGGAAGAGAGAATGCATGTGGCAGATTCTGTGAAAATTTTCCTTTAAATCCTTAGTCTTTAATGTCTAACTGACTCTAGATAATCCAGTAGTGCAAATAATTAAAGAACAGATTTCTACAAATGCATCCATATGATTTTAACCAAAATCACATCACAGAGACAATTATTATCAGAAGAGAACTAAGTCTGGAGATAAAATTATTTTTTTTCAGGTGGAAATTTTATAAAATCAATCAGAACTCACAATCACCTTCACCTAATGAGCCCAAACCCACCAATAACAAAGGACAAATGTTAATTTTTTTAAAATGTAGTTCTTACAAGTAAAAGAACAAGTTTGTTGAGAGGATAACTCTAAAATCATTGCCTACCACTGCTCTGAGCACTGTTCCCAAAGGAACAAGCTAGAACCCTCTTCTCAGGAAACTGAGAATCTAAACAGGAAGGGCACAAAATTCATCAACGAGTCAATGGAAGATTGACTGTATGTCACAGAAAGTGATGCATGACTATTTCAACCTTTCAGCATCTATCCTTTGGTGCTAGGTTGATGGGGATGATGTCTCATGGAGATAATCCATGGAGAAAATGTATTATAAATGAAAATGTAATCACACATTCTTTGAATTAACATGTAATTTGTAATGCAGTGGGTTGAAAGTCATAATGGAAGTACAACTGCAAGGGTAGAATTGCAGGGTAGTAAAGAATTGTTAACTTTTTCAACTATTATTTATCTCATACCATTGTTGACTTTTCCAACTAGACCATAAGATTCCTGAAGGTAGCTTGTTCTTTGTACCCCACTTATTAACTAGAACATATTTGGCATCTAATAAATGTTGACTGTCTATCCTAATAGCTTTATTGTGGAAGCAGTAGGAAATTTTATCACTGACTCTGAGATGATTAGGAGGCAGAAACGGCTTGTCTTCATCTTTAAGAATAATGCTTTTTTGATGCTCAACCACAAGCAGAAAAATTATAGAGTTGATTGCAGATTTCCAAAGCCTTCCCACCCCATACCAACAGTCTCTGGGGACTACAAAGTTCAGTTACACTCTGAGCACAGGACATAGTAAAAATTCCTATTGGTAACATGGTAAGTATATAACAAATATTCGATGACTTCATTAACTGCCATTCCCTGGGTCTCCCTGGGACTTCATCCACACTGAGGTAAAGACCCTGGGACTTTTGTTATTACACTACTTTTACCATTTCATAGTTAGTCTTATACATGTCATTTCCCCCACTTAGGTTGCTAGACCTTCTGGCAGGTCCATTTTATATTCACTACTTCATTTTATGGTGCTAGAACAGTGTGCGGCATTACACATTGTCAGCAAATACTTGTTCAGCAAAGTATACAATTTTGAAAGGGGAAAGTATTGTTTAAAAAGCTACACATTGCCACCTGCTACCCAATTAAGAAATTCTAACCAACAGTTTGCCAACCCCAATTTAAATGCCTCCGGCAGCCATAACCTCCTGAGACAGCCCTCCCTGGCTGTTGGAGAATTCTCTTCTGAGCTAAAATTGTTCTCCTCGTACCTCCTGCCCTACTCACTCTAACTCTTTGTTAAGAGAAAGACTGAATAGCTTCCTCTACTACTTCTGGAGGATGTTCTTTTTGAAATATAGGTCAGCAAGATGTTTCTTCCCCAGAGTAAATGCTCAGTTTCCCTGAGTAGTCCTTGTGGTATGTGGTCTCTCGATCAATGACCAACTCGGTCACCTCTCCAAACACTCCTTGACTCAATGTCCTTCCTGAAATACAACATCAGAAAGGAACACTGTCCTCTTCTAGGTACTGATTACATACCAAAGTCCAGACACAGGTCCTCCATTAACACAGCCCAAGACCCCACTTAGGAGAAATGGAAGAAATTGATTTAAACCATATTTTAGTAGGTGATTTAGAAATCAGCCTTTGATAATGTCTTTTATCATCTATTGGGATGCTATCTGGGTCAATTAAACTATCCTGGAGTATACTAGCTTTCACTTTATTTAAAACCTCATTTCCTACAGTTCCAAATATAGGTTTTAAATTATCTAGAGAAAAACCACCCTAGAAAAATGCTAAAGCCACACATTACACCTTTACCAAAATTCAGAATAGGTGAGGGTAAGAGTACATGTGTGACCACTTTACTAAAAGGTGATTGGACTCAGAGCAGGCAATATCAGTGACTAGATAGAGAGATTAATATTTATTTGGCTGGGAGCAGAGGGCAGTGCACGGAGACAGGGGCTTGTCAATGCAAGAGTGACAACTGTCACAGCTATTGGAGATCCAGAAGGAACCAGAACTATAAACAGTTTTTATAGCTTCCAAATTAAATCTGCTTTCAATGCTGACCCTGAGACCAGAGTAAGTACTCTTGACAGCTTTGTGGTTTAAATATTTTTAAGAAGAACTAGAAATTTGTTAGGACCTCTCATCTAAATTGGATAAAATAATTTTATTCTGCTTTTTTCTTCTGCAGAGTAGCAGTCATCTATAATGGCTATGGCTTTCAAAAGAGTTTTCCTCTATTCTTAAAATATTTTTAAATCATCAGGGTCTTGCCCTATCTCTTTAATCTAGTCATAATCATATATATCCTGTTTGAATCTCCATCAACATCTATCCTACATTTTGCTTTTATAGTTCACCAGCCTAACATATAAAATGTTCTACTTTTGAATATATTATAATAAATTTTCTGATTTTTCATTATATTATAAATGATAGAATAATATAATGATAATGAGAACTTGCACTGAGCCTTCAGGTCCAATCAGTATGGTAACAGGTGAGGTTCCAGTATTGAAAGGACACTTCAATTTTATCATTTGGCTTCTCTTTTCTTTCATATATAAACATATTGAAATTATATTGAAATAATAAAAATATTTGGTTACAAAATGTTATGAAAATTATTTTCATCTTGTAACTTCACCCCATTATTATTTAACAGAAAAAAAAAACTAGAAGATAGGAAATATATCTCCAAAAACATTTTCAGGCATTAGTGTGCATTCAAAAGACCTTGAATTGAAAGAAGCTCTCTCCTAGGTCATACTAATGGGCTCGAGACAGCTTGCAGGGAAATTTCAAGTTAAAGGTTTTTAGTATTATGGAAATATGATTTCAGAATCACTTCTATGATAGTATCTCCATAGGAGAGTTCATTATCTAAATAAGAAATTATTTTAATTGTGCTGTGTTAAAGGTTTTGGGGTGTTAATTCTCTCAAGCACCATTATATGATACTCAATTGTTGCTATGAGTTAATAGATTACATTTATCATTTCCACAGTCTGTCCCAGGAAAAAGAGAAAGTAACATTCAGGGTCCTTCCCAATTGAAATGGAGACAAAAACAATCTTTAAAAAGCACCAAGAATTGCTGAAGGCAGTATTTCTAGATGGCACCTTATGTTATGTATACCAAATAGATTTTAAGCTATTAGGTAAGCTGCTTTAAATATCCTCACATCTCTGAGTCTAACCAAATGGTACTATGCAATACATTTCCATCAAATATAAGACTTAACATGAGTACTCAAAAACTAGCTATAGTTTTATCCCTTTGAGTAAAGATACCTTGATGATCCATAATCATGGCTATCTTAAAGATGCTGTGGGGAGGAAGTATTTTAGCTCAATTTTGGCACATTCTCCATCTCCTAGTTATGACTTTTTATGCTATATTCCATGTCTTCAGTTACTTATAACTGAACGTGTATAGCTTCCATTGATTCCCACTCCCCAATGTCCATAGAGAAAAATAACATTCTCATCTAAGCTGATGCTTTAGATCTGCAACTTGGTCCTTAATGCTGAGCAGCAAACATTTCCCTCTCTAATTATCCTTTTTCTTCACAGAAATGTTCCTAATCTCTTTCTGCTTCCCAGTCCAAATTCAGTCCCAATTCCCAGCAGAAGATCTGGCTCACACCTGGTCCTCACTGGGGAGAAAGAAGCCCTTCTGAGGGTACCAGTGACAGTATCCTCAATCACACACTTCCCAGTATCTGTTGACTTTCCTCTTGACTCCGGAAGCCGTCCTCAGCCGGCACTTCAAGGAGGCCTCCCTAAAGAGTCTTCCTGCAACCCTGTCTCCCACTGAATCCCCAGTACCTCAGTCTCCAGCTCTTCAATGTTACAGTTCTAGATGCAGTAACTGTGCGCTCATTCAGGGATGGACCAGATGTGTAAGCACCCTGGACCAGGTAACAATTTCATGCCCTTTTAGGTCACCATTTCCAGAGGAGACAATTTCCCATTCATGCAAGCTGCATGACTCTCTTTCAGTTCAAAATAAGAGATGCCTTCCACACACTCAACCTATGCTACTGTTAACTGATTCAGAAGTGTCTTTCATCTGGCACTTTCTCAATCCCCTCTAACATTAGTCTCTTAGAGTACACACTAAGGATAGAGGTAAATTACAGGTTAAAAGACTGATTCCAAAAAAGTCTAAAATTTCTTTTTAACTTTGAGGTCAGCGAAGTATGTCCTTCCTTTGGTTTTTTTCTTACTGTTTTACAAACTGGACTACTTCTTGGAGGCATACTAAAGAAGTTAATGCTTAGATAATAAAAGTAAATCATGCTTTTCTAGAAAACATTTTGCCATGCATTTGTTTGGTTACAGAACTTACAAATTTGACTAGCAACTCATGTCAGCTGTCACCAGGACAGTCTATGAGTTGGGGCTGGAGCCCCATATTTACACCTTCCAGCTTGGGGCAGTAATCCTGGAAGAGTGCTATTACATGGCCACTTGAAGTACTGTGGACTTCCACAGATTAGGGCCAACTGGCCTCTTGTCGATTATGCAAGGGCTCATATGTCCTTCAGTTTTCCCTAAATGATAATACATCTGGAAGCCACCTGGCTGGCCCACCCCCTTGCCACACCTTCACACACTACATCTGACTACACGTCCTAGATCACTTAAGTTGGTAGGTAAAAGCTGTGCTCTGCAGCCAGACAGTTGCAGAGTGGACTTTCATCATAACTTAGTCACTTATTGGTTATTTGATTTGATGATTTAATGAAGTTGTTCAACTTTTCCATGTCTCAGTTTGCTCAACTGAAAAAATGGGTTAATGATGAATCCTATCTCACTGGTATCTTATAAGGATTAGAGTCAATGCCCCAGACACCAAGGAAGGGCTCAATTGAATAATAACTAGTTTTGCTACTTTTAAATTCATTATCCTGCTTATCTGTGAAAACTATTCTTGTTATTGTTTGTGGAATGTCCATTCTGATATTCCCTTATTCCTTATCCTATTCAATCTGTTTTACAACATGTTGTATTTTGGAATGTGGTATTTTTTGAAATGTCTTTTTTTTTCTTTTTTTTTTTTTTTTGAAATGTCTTTTAACATTTCTGCTTTGATACTTCAGCACTAATACTTCTACCTGGTTTTTCTCCTTCTGCAAGTTCTATCTTCATCCCTAAATGTACTTATTCCTTAAATTTTTGTTCTTGCCCTTTCCCTTCTCTTTGTACATGAGCCGATCCCTTTAGGCAAAATCATCTACTCTCCAGTTTATAATTACTGCTGGGATTCAAATAATTCTCAAACCTATGTCTACCAGCCAGCCCACTTAAACCAAATCTTTATTTCTAACACTTAGAGAACATTTCCTCATAAATGGCTACCAGAATTAAATTTATAATTTTAGCTAAACATCTTACCTTCAATCCTCTAGCCCTCCTCTTTTTGCATCCCCTGTCTTGGTTAGTGGAACCAATTTTCGCCCTAGATACCCAAGCCAGGAACATGAAGATCCTATTTAACTCTATATTGTCACTGATGCTTACTTCCCCAATATGCACTTCATAGCCATTTCTCTCTCTCTGCATTCCCAGACTTTACCATTTCAAGTTCTTGGAGTTTGCTTTCCCACCTTATGTTCTGTATCTTCCTAAAATTAAGCTCTGATCATTCTCTACTCCCCCGCCTAATAACACTTAACAGATTGCCATTTTTCTCAAAAAAAAAAAAAAAGTCCTTATTAATACAATGCAATTCAAGGTCTCCCACTATCTCCTTCTACCTCTGCTCTGTCCACCACACAACCCACATGAGGATCCCACCAGGCTACTCCTTAAAGATTATCACATACTCACCTCATAGAACTTTGCTTTTTCTTTTTGTCAGCTTGGCATGTTCTCATTTGTCCACCTGCAAGGGGAGATCCACCTATTCATTCCTCAATGCACTGGTCAAATGTCTAGTTTCTGGTAAATTTCTCCTCCAGCCAAAATTAATCACAGAGACTTGAGGTGTTTGCCAGTTTTTGTATTTTCCATATGGTGTCTTCTTCCACTACCTTGAAATCTCTTTGAGAGCAAAAATAAACCCTATATGCTTTTGTCTCCCCTGCCCCTCTTCCCAACATCTATCATGATGTCTGATAGGTAGTCAGTATTCATGTTTGGCACACATAATCACTAATTCATGCCACCATGATTACTGGTCTGCATCACACAAATCTAACCATGTCAGTCATTCATCTGCCTCTAACCAAAAAGTTTTACTAATCCTTGTCTATTTATAAAATTACATTATTTATCTTCTGCCTCCCAGAAAGGACTTGCTACAACTTATAATAGATATCAATAATTTTAAAACATTAAATATTAAAAATAAGAAAAAAGGATTTACAAAAGAGTCATCAATCAAGGGGATGTGAAAATCTAGGATTCTGCCCATTGTGCTTCCAGAGTAACAGGTGGGTGCTTTCTCGTCTTGGGTGCCATTCAATCAAGCATACATACCATCTGGCGTCTTGTCTGCTGAGCTACGTAAACTACCCGCCTTTGTTTTACATCATATAGTGCATGTACCACAATTTTCATCACAGACACTTCCAGATTTCTTTATTTGAAATATGCTCACAAAGGGAAACTTTGCATATGACACTCTCCATTGCTCGTTGAGTAACAGCCAACTTTTCTTATTGAGTGTTTCTGTTGACCAACATTCTCATTCACGTTACTAACTGTAAAATGAAAAGATGGAAACACACTTTTTTTGTTGTTCCTTCCTCATGGCAGTTTTTCTTATTTCAAAGATTTGTTTTCATCAAAAATATATAATGTTGACTTTATCCTACTGTAGTTATCCTCAAGTGTGTTAGGCAATTTTACTTCTTTACTAACACAAATGTGTCTTCTAGTTGTTCAACAGGAGCTTTAAAAATTAATATTTAAAAGTGAGATTTAATACCAAGTAGCAGGCGTGCCACTTAGGAAATCGTGAAGGTGAAATAAACAGAATTCTAAGTTGCTCAAAGTCCCAGTAGCTTCCTTTCTATTCTGACACTGATAGTGGCTGTTTTACTCAAAGGTATTAATTGTATGATTTATGTGATTAAGGAACATTAGGACTAGAATTGCCTAATTAACACTGGATATCTATTTTCCTGAGATTGAAAACAATCTCTATCTAACTATTCATCTATCCATCCATCATATTCTATTATCCCGACAATATCGATAGTGGTTTATCTTTTCCTATGTACCAGGTTAAGATTTTTGCTAATATTACTCAATTTAATCATAAAGTAGCCCAGTATGTTAGCTATCATAACTCCCACTTTACACATAAGAAAACTGAGGCTTGGCTAAGTTAAGAAACTTCCCATGATCATATAGTCAATATATCCACTGGGTTGGAGATTTCTACCTCAAGATTTACTGACTCTAAAAGTGTGCTCTGAAGCTCTGAATAGCTCTGCTCTACTGCCTTCTAAACATAGCACACCTCTGTCCTGTGCATGCCAAATATTAAAATATAAAACCTCCTCCTCTGTCATTAAGTGTATCTTTAAGAACAGTCTCAAACATATTATGGGTTGATTTTAAAAATTATATTCTCAAGAATGTGACGTTGAATTTGATCTCTCCTCTACCAGCTTCCTTCTCATATCTCTTTATTTCCTACCCTTCTTGTCTTTGAAGGGAGAAAAAAAACTGCTTCTCTTGTTTCCACCCTGAATGGTTCTACATTCCAGGTGAGAGCCAATCCTGAAGCCCAGAGGACCTAGGAGCCCATGCTCCTGGAGTTCTCATTCCGGCCGGCTTAGTGGGTTTTATGGATGTTCTTTGCTAGAGACAAAAATCAGAATGATATGAAGGTCTATTGCACTAATTGCAGTGGAAATACACAGCCAACAAAAGTACTAGTAACTAACATTTACTTAGCACGGACAATGTGCAGGGCTCTGCGCAGGCCATTTCATACAACTTTTATAACTTCATCCCAGTGACAAGCTAATGGCTTAGGAATGACAATTCTCCTCCTTTCACAGATGGAGTGAAGCTAAGGGAAGTTAGGTGTGAAGAGGTTGTGAGCTGGTACTTTGTAGTCTCTGTCCGGATTCCTTCCACTTGGTAATGGTTGCTACAAAAGATTCTAAAGCTGTGATTGATCAGGAGTTACCGACATGCCACTCTCTTTTCCTAAAAACACATGGCGCTCTCAGCACGGGAGACACCACTCCCCTGGTTTTCCTCCTCTCTCTCCAGTCACTGCTTTTCAGCCTCCTTTTCTGGATTCTCTATCTTTATCTAATTCTGGGGCTCCTCAGAATATGGTCATAGTGTAATATCATAAGCTTTTCACTCCCCACATCTACATGTGTGGTTGCAAATGGCCCTGATAGGAGACTTTGGGCTAAATAAAGACTAGGAGCCTTAATTCCCCAATGGCCAGATGAACTTTGGGTTTTGCCAATGGACAGATAGGAGGCAAATTTGGGTGTATTGTTTGCATATGCTGTGAATGAGTTAATCATGGAAGAAAAATGTTGAGTAATCTTCAGTTATTCAATAGTGTTTACCTATCTGTTCTAGACATTATACTAATCACTAATAAATCAAGATCACTGAGATACAACCTTTGTCTTTAAAAAAAGTTACAGTCTAATAGAGGATAAAATCAAGTAAACATACAATTACGAATCGAAATAGAAAGAATCCAATAATAAAGCTATAATAAAGGCATATTGGGAGCACAAAAGACAAAATGGTTCATTTACAAAAACCCCAGCCCCAGCCCCAGCCCCAGCCAGCGCAGCCTCTGCTGTGGGGGAGTCAAAAAGAAAGGGGGGTGTGTGCACTTCATTAATATTTCTATTATAGGGTTACTTAGTCTAGAAGCAGTTTATGTCAGTTATTCCTGAAAGCCTTTAACTTATCTTTTGAGTTCTGAGTAGATGGAAGCAATCAGAGCATTTATTTGCAATCCACTATAATACTTGCAGAGAGCACTGAAAAAAAAATGCAGTAATATAAGCTGAAGCTAATTTTAAAAATGTATAGAGATAGCTAAAGACAGATTATAGAAATTTACTGACATTCAAACCAAATGGGGGAAAAGGGTATCCCTATTCAGCTGGGGAAGAAACAGACTTAGAAAGGTAGAGTGACTTACTAAAGGTCTCAGAGGCATTAAGTGGCTGGAATCTGACATTGGGTATCTTGATTAAAAATATATGCTTTCAGCTAAATTATTTCCCTTCTTCTTTTGCTCCAAAACAGCATATTCTGAGGTCTGCCGATCAGTGAACCAACTTGCCACTAAATGAATTTGTCTCAATCTTCTGCTCTCAGCTGCAAGTATAATGGAACCCTCTTGAAAAGTCTTGAATTTTAAGTTGATGGCCAAAGAATTGTTTACATGGAATGGTAGACTGCAAATCAACAGTTTACCAAGGTCAAGTTTTCTTTGTAAAACAAGCAGTCTACTTGGCATGCATCTAAAGAAACAGATGAAAATTTCTTTAAAAAGTAATCTTCCCTGGCTCTTTGGCATACTGTGAAACTAGAAAAATATCCTCCATGAACAGCAGTGCCAGGAGGTGAGCTGGCTACAAGCAGAAGATAGAAATGTTTAGAAATGAGAATTTAAAGCCAGAGCAGAAGGCAGAGTTTAAGTCTGGGGTAGAGGGGGTTGGGGTGGAGAAAGAGAACATCTCCATATACAAAGGTAAAGAACTATAATACATAATGCTTGAGGTTTATAGATATCCTAATTATGCTGCTGTAGAATTATGTTGCTCCTTAAATATTCAATAACTAACAATCCAGACAAAGTATGTCCTTCTCCCTGCTATGATTTAGTCCAAGGGCTATTTCATGACTGATGAGAATCTGCTGAAGAAAGAGCATGAAGTACGGTTTCTTCAATACAGTAAAGTTAAGAGGACAGACTCTGAATTCATATATCCAGCTCCACCTCTTTCTGGCTGTAAACCACTGAGCAGATGACCTAAGTTCCACCTAAACTCTGTTCTTCCATCTGCAAGGCAGTGAATATGACAGCAGTTCCTGACTCACAGGATAATTGCAAGGATGAAATAAAAGAATGCATGCAAAAACACCAGCACATAATAAATGTTCAATATGCATTATGATTGTAATTAGTTGTTACTAATTGTGATTGAAAACCATGCCCTGAGATTAACATGTAAACTATGTCCAACTGAAGTGGGCTATGATCTATATGGGAACTCATTTATTTTTTCCTAATCCTTTCCTGCCTCTCCTTGATAATCAATAGAGAGAGGCAAACTACTGTCAATGTGAGATTGAAGAAACGAAGCCCACGACCTAACCTCTAAGTATCCAGAAGTCACGTATTACAACTAAATGGAACAAAGCTCATGAGGGTTAACACTAACTGCTTAAAATGTTTTTATTTTAGCCATTAAATGATTAAAAGTAACAAGAAAAGATCAAACTGCTATTGAGCTACCAGCTAATAAGGAACATGAAAATTAAACATTTTTTTCATATTCACATCAATATCAACTTTACCTAAATAGTTAAGTTGCAATTTTATATATCAAGATATCACAGAAATTTAAAACTAAGTAATACTAGGTGAACACTCTACAAGAATTATATCTAATTAGCCTTTATTGGAATAAAAACCACCATAGCCATGATGTGTTATTTTCAGAGAGTGTTTGCAAATATCAATCTGAACCCTTATCTTTTATTTTGACATATAGAAATAAAACAAAATTATGAATAATGAGCAAGTTGATTTTATATGCAAAAATATAAGAATTCCAAGTCCCTAGTCATGAGAGCAATTTGACCTACTCCTGATTCCCTAATGCACGCAATCTGTATTTTAACATATATTTAGTCACAAAAATGGACATGATACAACGTCCTTTTAATTTCTTAATTATGTTTTTCTTTTATGATCACTTTATTTCCTTTTTAAGGAGGGGAGGGGCAGCAGGAGAGAAAGAATCTTAATCGGGCTTCAAGCCCAGCTCCATTTAATGACCCTGAGATCATGACCTGAGCAGAAATCAAGCGTCAAATGCTTACCCGACTGAGCCACCCAGGTACCCCTATAATTACGTTAAAGTTAAGCAATATGCAACACACAGAAGATGGGAAAAGGTCAAAAATTGCCTTCACATACAAATATTTAGGAAACATTGAATGAAAAAATCACTTTTATAATTGATGGTAATAAAAAATAGTTGTTTTACTTAAAAATGTGTTTAACATATACCAAGTGAAACAGGGGAGGCTTTAATCAAATTATACATTAATGTAAATGGGGTCATTGACTCACAAAAGCTTAAGAGACTCTACCTACAAGTTATTCCAGAGAAGTACCAGATTGAGGAGAGAGTTGTGTGTCTGCCTCTGCAGGTAAAGGATGCCATGCCCAGGACTGGGAACCCATTTATCTGAAGACAACAGAAAGAACTGAGAAATGCTTATATCTGCAATGAAATCCAAGTCTTTGCTTGGTTTCTAGGATACCATATCCTCCTGGCTCTCCTTCCTGACTTTTCTCTCCTTCTCCTTTGCAGATTCCTCTCCACCATATCCTCCTGGCTCTCCTTCCTGACTTTTCTCTCCTTCTCCTTTGCAGATTCCTCTCCATCAACACACTCTTCTGAGACCTCTTTAAGCTTCCCCCAACCCCAGTGCCCTAGGGCTGTCCTTGACCACATCATCTCTTTTCTATCCATAATTACTCCCTTCTTGGTTATCTCTCCAATGGATTTAAATACCCTCCACCCTTGTGGCCAGTCTGGCCTTCTCCTGAAAACAGCAGACTCATTCTTGGTATACCTATCTACCTCTTATCTCTACCTATACATCCAGTAGACTTAACAATCTTAACAAAACTCTGGATTTTCCCTCTCATACCTGTTCTTCTATAGTCCTCCCCATTTTAGTATATGAAAGCTCTACCCTTCTAGCGGCTCAGGCCAAAACTGCAGACTTAGCTTTCTAAGCTTTAGGCAACTTCTGCAGCCATTACCTTCAAACCATGGTCCATTCCTTCTATCACTGCCATTCTGGTCCAGGCCACTGAATTTAGATCAACTGAAACTCTGCAGCAACTTCCTGACCTCTGCTTTTGCCTCCTTCAGCAACCAGTGACTCTTCTAAAACATAAGCCAGATGGAGTCACTAGTCTGCTAAGAACACTTCCAAGGCTCCTGCCTCATTTCAAGTAGCAGCCAAATTCCATAAAACTGACTACAAGAGGGCACTAGGGTGGCTCAGTCAGGCAAGCATCCAACTCCTAATTTCGACTCAGGTCATGATCTCAGGGTCCTGAGACTGAGCCCTGAGTGGGGCTCTGCACCAGGCTGGGTATAGAACCTGCTTAAAATTCTCCCTCTACCCACCTCCTCTCAATACACACACATTCCCATTCTCTCTCTCTCTCTAAAAAAAAAAAAAAAAAATTACTACAAGGTGCTCTAACCTTCTGTTACCTCTCCAATCTTAGCACCTCCCTCTCTCTTCTCACTCTCGATTCTGGCCCCAATATTGTTCTTGCTGCTTCTGGCCTGTGCCAGGATACCCCACCTCAGAGCTCTTATATCTGCTGTTCCTCCCACTGAAGACATCCACACAGCCCCTGTCTTCCTTTCCCTGAAGTTTTAACCCATTTCACCTTTGCTGGTCCCACTTCATACCATCCTCTTCCCTTTCCTTCATTGTTTACTGAAGCATTCTCACCATCTAATATATGGTATCATTTATAAAATTTGGCTTACTTTTTGTCTAGCTTCTGCCACTAGAATGAAAGTTCCCTGAGGACAGGGCTCTTTTTCTGTTCTTTTCACAGCTGTACCCCTAGTCCCTATAACAGAGCCTGGCTGAATGAAGAGTTCAAATTAAATTGCTGGACTGATGAATAAGCTTAGAAGATTATCTCTGATTCAACCCCCTTGAATTCCCTCTAGCTGAAGGGAGAGGCAGATGTGAGAGTCTTCTAGGACATCATTCTGCTTCCACAATTATTAGAAAGCCTAGCAACTTCAACACAACACTTATTGTTATTGACATGCAAAAGTATAAAGTCCATGAGAACTGGGGTTTGGCATCTTTGTTTTGCATCATTCTGACTTTAATGGATTTTTTGGTTTCCTGTCAAGTTTTTAAACATCTGTACTCAACATTAAATAAACTATGTACTTCCATACTTGACTACAAAGTAGTAAACAACTTTCCACTTGTATGAGACACCAAGGATAGTCAAACTCAATGAGACAAAAATAAAATGGTGGTTGCCAGAGGCTGAAGGTGTGGTGGAGGTGGGGAGAGACAGGAAGTTGTTGTTGAATGGGGACAGATTTTCAGTTTGCAAGATTTTGGAAGCATTCCGGAGAGAGATGGTAGTAATGGTTGCACAGCAATGTGACTGTACACATAAAAATTATTAAGATGGTAAATTTTATGTTATGTGCACTTTAACACCATTAAATATAAAAAAGTAGGTGTTTTTCAGTAGTTTTCGGAATGGCTAGCTATTAAAGAGCTCAGAATTATTCTCTCAAGTTCTATACACATTTTATTGATACACACATATATATGTATGTCAGACATATTAAATGCATATTATTCATAAGTTATATCTGACCTTATGAAAGTTGGTGGTTTGATATCTCCCCTGTGGTGTACATAAGTTATAATACACTGAAACTTGGAATCACATTTACTTTCTGTAGATAAATAGTGTATACAAGAGACTGAGAGCCAGTGAAGATTTAAAACATTGTTGAAGGGCACCTGGGTGGCTTAGTTGGTTAAGTATCTAACTAGATTTCAGCTCAGGTCATGGTCTCAGGGTTCTGAGATCAAGCCTCAAGTGAGGCTCCTAGCTCAGCTGGGAGTCTGCTTCAGGATTCTCTCTCTTCCTCCCTGTGCCTCTCCCCTGCTCACACACTCTTTCTCTGTCTCACTCTCAAATAAATAAATCTTTAAAAAAATAAATAGAAGTGTTGAGTGAGAGAAATCAAAATCTTGATTTTGACCAAAATTAAATTACAAAGATCAAAAGTTTTTGATTCTCATTTTTCATGTGTATCTATGTCAATAAATTAAACATACAGATACTGCCCACATTAATACTTAAAGAACCCCAAAGAAGGAGATGTCTCCTGTCTAGTCAAAACCATGTAAATTTGATAATTATCTGACCCATAAATTTAGTTTATGCACAAATTCTATTGTGCATAGATATATATATTCCCAGAAAATTTCTGAAACAGAAGTCAAAAAAATATTTAGCAGCATTTATTCCTTTGGAAATTATATTTCTGAATTTATTTATATTTCTTGTAATATTTAATCATGCCAAATAATAACATTTATTAATCATGTAAGATAACATTAAAATTCAAGCATGTCATTAAAGTTTTACAAATGAATAAATTAAAAATCATGAATAATTCATAAATCGAATCTCTACTCAGCTAGCAATATAACTAAATAATCACCATTGTTACTCATAGCTTGGTCTAGGGGCCAACAGGACCCAGGTAACCTGGGATATTTGTTAGATTTAGAGAATCTCAGGCTCCCCCAGACTTCATTTAACAAGAAACCCCATGAGATTTGTGTATACTTTGAAGTTTAAAAAGGACCACCCTAGGGAAATATAAAGACATATAATGAAACATTTATTTTTATGTTTTCAAGATTTTATTTATTTACTCATGAGAGACACAGAGAGAGAAAGAGAGAGGCAGAGACACAGGCAGAGGGAGAACCAGGCTCCATGCAGGAAGCCCAAAGTGGGACTCGATCCCGGATCTCCAGGATCAGGCCCTGGGCTGAAGGTGGCACTAAACTGCTGAGCCATCCGAACTGCCTGAAATTTTTATTTTTTTAAAGTGGTCTCCTTACCAAATTTGTGGCCACAGAGGATGTGATTCAAGAAAGAACCTTTGTTTACTTTTCTGATATCTTGATCTCTTATTTCTTAGCTAGTAAAACACACTTTCTAGAGAAAAATGTGTCTGTTTAGGACAACTCAATATATGTAGGATCCTTGTCTTTAAACTTTGGGATCACTGGGTCAGAGATGAGAATAGGGAGAAATAATGGGAATGGCCTAAAATAAAGGCTTCCTCAGAAAAAAATGCTTTAAGAGTCCCAGGAAGAATTCTGCATATAGCATTTAATCCATCAATACTTGTTGACCATCTTCTTTTCCCACCCTTGTAGTAAGCATACAAAAAGCCTGATCCAATTGGTTCAAAGAGTAACAATTCTGGCAGGAATAGGTCAAAGGGTATTGCCCTGGGAAGCCAGACAGTACTGTGAGAGCTTTAAAATAAATAGAGGTCTCCTGGGGAGTGGGAAGAAGAGCTTCATTTCTAGACGGTGCTCGGCTTCTGCCAGCATGAACCATGGTATCCACAGCAACCATGTCACCTGCTTAGCCCTGGGCTAACCTCCTCTAGGAAAGAAGCCCTGTCAGGGTTAAAAGTGCACCTGGTTTCCAGCGCAGACACTGAACAAAAAGAAAGCTAGACAGTAAGAGCATTTTCTTTCATTCTACCTGTATCAATGGGTATGTAGCATGTCAACATGGAGATAGATCCAGAACCCTTACTTGGACTGCCTGTCTGCAGCAGACCTAGGGACACTTCCTTTATTCTGCCAGACCAAGTCCATCAGAGAGATAAAAGAAGACTGGCCCAGTGGATGCTGAGTGCTCAGAGGGCCCCCCACTCACTGTGCCTCCATGCTGAACAGACATGGGAAAATGGAAGAGCTCCAAGTACACAGGTCCACAGGGCTGGGGGAGCTTGGGATGGTGGTGGCCTGTTCTCCTTCCCCTGTGCTGCTCTGTGATTGGGATTCTCCTGTGCGACCTTACTCTTCCCAAATAAGCACAGAAGTGCTGCAGGCTGCACTCTTATTGCGTGTGCACCCCAAAAGGAAGACTTTTCTCATACTCACTCCCCTAACACCTTCCCAAAACTGTTTACCCATAATTAGGGATCCTAGAGACTCATGCTGTCCTTTCTCTAGCATATTCAAAAAAAAAAAAAAAAATGAAGGGGATGCCTCCATAAAGGCCAGTAAAACACAGGCGGGCGGAAGTTCCCTACAGAGGGCCCCCAGGGTCTTTCTCCAGCACCAAGAAAAATCCTGGAGGGATACTGCAAGAGAATAAGTCCAAGGGAATACTGGTCATTCCTTATCTGCAAGCAAGGCACTGCCATGCCCTTGAGAAGTGGCAAGTGTCGCACTGTAACTTATGTTGAAAGGGAGATACAACCAGCTGGAGCTAACTGTATTTCAATAGAACTAGTATCTGCACCTATTTCTAAACCATCTGGGATTTTTCCCTTTTAGAAAGGATTCCAAACCTGACTCAAATCAAACAAAACAAAACAAAAAAAAGTAATATTACCAACAATATTTAAGTCATCTAAGCCATAAATTGAATATATTTTTTAATTGTCTTCAGGCTTTTCAGGTAAAAATTGCACAGTGAAGAATTAGCACCCGAAAACTCTAACCTTCTGCAAATTAACAAACAGTCACAAATCTAAAATAATAAATCTAAAATATCTCTTAAAAGAAAAGTGTCGAATTTAATAGTGAAGTGATTTGATTTACAATTACAGATTCATATGCCAAGTTTTGTGCCACATGTATTGAGAAATCAGTGTGTAGGCATCCACTCTGAACTAGTATTAGGGACATATATCACCTGAATAATCAGGTTTTTAAGATCTACTTAAATTTTAATTATGCAGCCATTTATACTCCTCCCAGATCTAGTTAATTACCATTTATGTGCCTGGCTTGTGCATAATGGGCAACGTTTTCTTTATCATCATTAAATTTGTCTCTTAACAAAATTGACATGCTTACTTAATGAAATAATTGGGACTTAAGAAATTCATATTGTAAGACTGCACCAGGTCAAAACACTGTTAAAAATATTGAAGAGATTATTCAACAAGAAAATATGACAGCTTTAAGAAGATGAAATAAAGGTTAATCCGATGACTAACAAATGCCAAAATTCAAAATAAAACAGGTTGCAGGCACTTTTCTAGAGACAACTAAAAACATGTAGAATATAAAGAATATTTCCATCTTCCATACTGTCTGGTAAATCCTGTCTTTCTACCTTCATATAAGTCACAGAGATATTTTCTTTTTGGATTGTTATTCTAAACTACAAAAGATGCACATTTCATCAGCAGGCCTGGCACTAGATCTTTTTCAGTGAAAATTCATTTGCATATCTCATATCTAAATCAAGTGATATTTAAGAAAGAAGCTTAAATTCTCTTTCCCTTTTACTAAGATACTCTTATGGACATAGTTTATAATAATGTAAATACTCAAAATGTGTCAGCCTCATACCTTCACCAGAAGTTCCCCCATCTTGTTATAGCCAGGAAGTCGGATTAGAAATAGACATGGGTGAGATAGCCAACAGCCAGGGTCATTGGTTCCTTTTTAAAGCAGGTGGGCAAAATATTTTATTGGAAACTTATTAATGTAACTTAAACTATTAAAATAACCTCAGAATACTTAGGGGGTGCCTGGGTAGCTTAGTCGCTTAAGCGTCTGCCTGCAGCTCTGGTCATGATCCCCAGGGTCCTGGGGTCCAGCCCCAGGTGGAGCTCCCTGCTCAGCAAGGAGTCTGTTTCTCCCTCTCCCTCTGCAACTCTCACTTGTTCTTGCTTGTTTGCTCTCTGTCTCTCTCTCTCATAATTAAATAAAATCTTTAAAAAAAAACTGAAAATGCTTTTACACAGATTTTCCCTTAGCTCAGTTACATATCTGTGTGTCTGGTTTCTGTCTGTACTTAGAATAAATGTAGGGGATCCCTGGGCGGCTTGGCAGTTCAGCACCTGCCTTTGGCCCAGGGCATGATCCTGGAGTCCCGGGATAGGGTCCTGCGTCGGGCTCCCTGCATGGAGCCTGCTTCTCCCTCGGCCTGTGTCTCTGCCTCTCTGTCTCTGTCTCTCTCTCTCTCTGTTTATGATGAATAAATAACTAAAATCTTTTTTAAAAAAGAATGTAAGTTATTGAAAAGAATATCTGGCTGAATATAACTTGTACACACATGAACTATTTTGCTCATCAACTTGGCATAGCAGAAAGCAGTGGGATCAAAAGACTATAGAACTGAACATTTCAGCTGAGGGTGGAGAAAAGGTTAAACCAACTTCCTGGTGAAGAAACCAGTAAATCATAACACCATGATTTCAGCCCAGGTTTGTCAGGCTGCAAAGCCCTGGGTCAGTTATTGCAATGAATACATTTCTATTACCTGGTTTCTGTGGATTCTTCCCTTTCATTATATTCTGGCAAAGAAGGGCTTTTTTTTGTTTGTTTGTTTTATCTTCAGTACATCAGGACATATTTGATGTATTATTTTCCAAATGAACTAAAGATAATAGACATTAAGATTCAAGTTAACGTCTATGGTCTTTGGTCTATTGGTGATGCAGAACATTGTTTCTCAAACATTAATCCTGTAAAAAACATGCAGATGCTGATTCACTAGGTCTAGAGTGGAGCCATCCCAGCAAGCTCTCAGGCGATGCTGATGCTGCTGGTCCATGGAAGACTACAACCAATTTTCTGCTTTGGGATTTGAATGAGGTTAACTTAAAGTGCTAAATTAGGTGTATGCATTTGTGGCATTAGCTGCACAACTGACTAACACAGCAATCACCTGTAAGCTGAAAAAGAGATGGAGGTTATGAAATAAGGTTTTTATCTAAGAAGGGCTCCTTTGGCATCTGGAAGTACTCCAGACAAATGGAGCCACTAAATGACCAAGAAACTCTGGAAACAGATCTTACTGGGGTCTATGACTTATTATTTACTTTTCTTACGTGATTCCTCCAACATTTTCTTAATTATTTTTTTCTTTTTCACCCACTCAGAATAGGCTACCTTCCAAAAGGAGAAAAAGAAACTCCTTTCCTCCAACACAAAGTTTAAGAAAATATACCTTTGAAAAAAATGCCAGTGGAAGCAGGAAAGTCTTCCAAAAGCACACCATTAGGTTTGAATAATCAAGAATATAATTTCACAGGGAGAACACAAAGAATATATTAGTATTTTAATCTGAATAGAAAAAGACCCTTACTTTCAAAGAAACACTCCTGAAATGTGCTATTTACAATGGAAACTTATACATAATGCGTTTACCACTTCATGGCATAGCCTATCTCAAGGATATTACCAGAAACTCTGGGGTCTTTCTTGCACTTGCATTATGTTTTTATCGACATCAAGGGAAGAAAATCCTTCTTACAGATGACGTACGTAACTTTCAGTAAGATTGTGAACAGGCGCTCAGAGGTTACAGATAAAATCTCTCTATGTATAGCGATCTTAAGACGGAATATAAAGCATATGGCCAACCAAATGCAGTCATTCTGTTATCTCTGCTACTCCCTGCTCCATAAAATCATGCTTTCCTTGGCTCACACATTATATAATAAAGGCTTGTCTTCACACTGAGAAACACATCTTCCCTTCTTACCTGTCCTATATAACATCACCCAACAAAAATAAACATTTTCAGCAAATTTAAGAGTGGATATTTGCATCTTTTAGAAATAATAGGCTGATGTTCTGTGTTTCCCACTACCTCCCATTCTCAGTCTCTTCTGTCACAAAGTAGCTTCATAGGAAACACACAGCCTTTAGGTCCAGCAATGGCAGCCCCACCTCTCCCCAGCTAAGGACCATTCTTTAAGTGTTTCTGGGCAAACAGCTATATGGAAGGCAGATGAGGAAGAGAAGTTATCCCTGCCACAGAAGAACATTTGTAAATTCCAGAAGGACTGAAAATTCAAATATCAATGGAAAAAAATAAAATTAGGAGAAACAGTATACCAGAATAACATTTACCCTCTTACTAAGGAAAGTATTACCAAAAAATATAGGAGTAAAATATTTAAAATCTATAACAGAAAAAGCACTCACTTTTCCACAAATCATTAAGAGAAAGATAAACAACGCAACGTTAAAATGAGCAAAAGTTGTGAAAAGATAATTCCCAGGGGGAAAAAAAGAAATGCAAAGGTCTGGCAAATAGGACTAAAGATTTTCAGTCTTATCAAGAATTGGGAAAATACAAATTAAAAGAATTGAAGACCATATTTCCCACCAGATTGATAATAACTGGGTTGGTGGTTGCAGAGAAAGGGACATTCTTGCACCTCCTGGCTAGAAGACTGTCTTTCTTGCAGTGCAATGCCTGTTTTTATCCTTTGCATAGAAAGCACTGGCGACATACATGGTGAGCCACCCTGCAAAAAAGGAAACGTGATTCCAAATTCCCTATGCCTTTAAACAAGAAATTCCAGGGGTCGCTTGATACCTTCGCTTTCCCAGGATTGTCCTGGAACTGTGCCCGGTACAACCTAGGCAGCCAAACATGGCACCCCTGTTCTTTCCTCACCATTAAAGGCCTCTTTAGAAGAAACAACAATCAAGTTAAAAGATGCAGATTTCTTTGTTGAGTGTCAGTCAAAAGGATCTGGGACAACCAACAAAGACAGCCCAGAATCCCCTGGAGTTAGGCTAGAGAGAAAATATCTGTCCACCTGCTTTGCTAATTTGAGCTCAAGAACTTCGACATGAAGATGGTCTATTTTTTTCAGATTATTAAAAAAGTTCTTTCCATGAGTAGCGGCCAACCTGTCCTCCCATTACCTACGGAACAATCCACTTAATGAAGAAGGAAAGTGTTTGTTTGGAGTACAATGAGGATAGATAAACCACTGGAGACAAGCTTTTGCCAATGAGAAGGCCTAAAACTCTGATCCAGCAAATAGCTCCTGCCAGGAAGTCGTATTTTTAGTTAGGAAATAATTTTCTACAAGCCATGCAAGTTTTGCTTATTTTGTATTTAAGATTTAAAGAATCTTTATTCCTGGCAAACTGAAATTGGAAAGTAAACTGAATGCTATCTTCAGGCCCTGAGACCCCAAAGTGGTACAGTGACTTTTGATGGCAGGAAAGCAAATCTTTCCTCCTTCCATTCAGTGGTCTTAATTTCAAGTCTAAAGCATTTGTGTAAGGGGCATTATCAGAATAACATAATTTGAGAGACTAAAATAAAGTGAAATACATGTAAAAGATTTGTAAAACTAAATAAATAACTTTTGAGCTCAAAGAGGCCTCCCACCACCCCCTCTTTCTCTAGTATTCCTCAGGCAATAAGGGAAATATTACATTTAAATGTTATATTTAAATTTCTATTTATATGTTAAACATATTTAACATTTAATACTAAAAGGTGCTTAAATCTGTAACTTTGACAAAAAGAACCTGGCAAGTAGGAAGAACCAACCCCTGGCATATACCACAAAGCAACAGGGCAGTGTATCCTCTGGGCATATCCACTTGGCATATTTAGCCTTTGCCCTTTTCCCAGTATTTTGCTTGGAAATGTATTTGTTCAGCCAATCTTATCTTTTTTGGAGTAATTTCCCTTCCAATGTGTGGCAGACTGCTAGCTTTCCCACAGAATCAGCTCTCTGCTTTTGCCCTGGACATGTGACTTCATAGCTAGAGATGGTACCTCCCAGCCTCCTTTGCTGTTGGGCACATTGTGACTAATTTCTCATTAGTGGAAGTGAGTGGAAATCTATGTCACTTCCACATCTTGGCCATAAGACGTGGGGCATGCAACCCACCATATAAGTGGGATATAACCATGACCAAGCTCTAACCATGAGTATCAAGGTAGATCCCAGAGGAGCTAAAGCAACAATATACTAAGAACCTGGGCCTATGGATGAACCAACCAAAGCAGTGCTAAGCAGTCACAGGAAATTGGATGGACTATTACGAAGAAGTTAATTTCTGTGTGACTATCACTTGAAGTCTTTTCATCATAGCAGCCTCTCTTTTACATTAACAAAATGGGTGGTAAAATGGGACCATGGTTTAAATTTAAGCTCTCGCAAATACTAGGCATGCTCCTTAACTTCCCTGAGTCTTGATGTAATGCATGTAACACAAGATGAGACCATCCAGTACAGGAAATTGTAGTGTTTATCCTGGAGACTGGTAGGTAGCAGACAGTCAGCAAGGGTGTAGCTACTAGCAGCAGCCCTTTAGTTAATGACCACACCCATATACAACAGCTGTAAACAGTCCTTGTCACTGCAACACTAGTAAAATCCTATGACAACCCTGTTGATGGGAAATCTTTCATTTCAAGTCCCACTGTGGCTCCTCTTTTTGAGTCATCTAGACTCAGCTAATGCTACTGAGTACCTCTCATTCCCATTCATACCATTTGCACTGGGGTGTTTCCTTCCCCATAGAAGCCCCTCACTATTTAGAAAATGCTAATTCTTTACCTGCAATTGCTTCAAAGATTCCCCTAGGTTCTAGGTGTTTAGCAAGAGTACTGTTAAAGGACATTTACATCCTCCATGGGTCCTGTGAAATCTAACCTGATATTTGGTATGCATGGGCTGGATTTTCTCGGGATTTGTGGAGCACTGTAGATCTACACTGGATCCGAATCCTGCTGCCTTTTGAGTTATGTATTTGGTCATGAGTTCTTCTTTTATATGAAAAGCATAATGCACAGTTTGGGTATGAAGTAAAGACCTATCCACAGGGACGCTGGGGTGGCTCAGAGGTTGAGAGCCTCCCTTTGGCCCAAGGTGTGATCCTGGAGTCCTGGGATCAAGTCCCATGTCGGGCTTCCTGCATGGAGCCTGCTTCTTCCCCCTCTGCCTGTGTCTCTGTCTCTGTCTCTGTCTCTGTCTCTCTCTGGATCTCTCATGAATGAATGAATGAATGAATGAATGAATAAATAAATAAATAAATAAATAAATAAATAAATAAATAAATAAAATCTTAAAAAAAAAAAAGACCTATTCACAATGCACAGGAATTGGGAGGCAATGGCCCCTTCTAGGCAGCTCTCACATCTACTGTGGTTTCTCAGAGTTTACTCTTTGACCCAATTCACACACACAAAATTGTACGACCTTCAAAAAAAATGATTCAGTATTTTAAATGAAGGAAAAAGAGTTCTCCCTTAAAATTATAATATTATTGAACTAAAAAGTTTTGAAGCTTTTTGCAGAAACAACAGATGAGAGAGTTGAGCATAAAAACATCAGGGGAATCTATATAAGTTATCTTAAGTCCTTTAGATTTATGCGCTATGGCATGCAACCAGCTGAATCTTTTAATTGAGTACAAATTAGGAGTGCCCTTTGATCATTCATTGATTACTTGATCACAAATGGTTTTAGGAAGTAAATAGATCTTCTGATAAAATAAAAGATATTGAAAATAACAGTGAAATGTGCCTGATCCCATGCGGTGGAGGAAACTATGCCCCAGTCCAGGTAGAGGCTGTGTGGAGGAGTCCTCTACTACAAATATCCTGGGATAGTAGAATACCCTTTTTAAAGAGATAACGCATATGTTTCTATGAACACACATAAGTGAGCAAGGAAAAAAACGTTAAATGTATCTGGACCAGGGAATGAAATAACCTCACAATGATAGCCCTTCAAACCAATTTGTTCTTATTACAAGAAATGTGGAAACTACCAACTATGTCTAATCAATGTCTCCAAAGAAAAGCTGTTGCTTCCCCCCTTAAGGAATGGCACAAAGACATTTATTTTTCTTCAGAATCCTCAACCAGTAGGCAAATCACATGTGCCCTTTCTTTCAATGATCCAGTCCTTTTGACTGCCTGTCTGAGCTTGGTTGAGTTACTTAATCATATCTGAAAAACAGACATGATCTGACTTGAACTGCCGCTCTTAAAGGTTTCTATAGGAATTATTCCAGAAGAGTAACTGAGGTGTGTCTTACCAAGCTCACAGCATGTTGACTGTTCTTAACACAACAGAACAATCAAAGAAAAAAAAGAAACTGTTAGAAAACACAGAGAATAATTATCAGAACTTTCTTTGAAGTGTCTCTGGTGAGTCTTCACAATATGTAGACGGTTTCACCAGGGAAAGGATCATGTTGGTCAAATCCATGTTTGGATGATGAGGGCTTAGTAGAGGGCCCAACACACAGCAGGCATTCAGTAGAATGATTCCTAGATGAAGGAATGATTTGGACACAGAAAAAAAATTACTCATAATCTGTAACTCAACTACCATTAATATTTTGATCATTTTTTAGCTTTTATTCCAATAGGGCCCTAATGAAATAAATATATACATACTTATATATATACTTATATATATGTATATATATAATAGGATAGTAATAACACTTATTGAACACACACTATTCACTAGAGTAAATCAATAACTGATAGCATTACCTCATTTAATAAACACAGGTGTTTAGTAAACTGTACGTGTTAGGCTCTCTTTTATTCTCAAAAAAACAAAATGGGAATTGAGATACAGATTTACAGTGTTATTTGATGCCCCAAATGTGATCTCTGTTCAATATTCCAGGATAAACCTATGTGCAGGAGAGATCCATTGTATCCTATTTGAAAGTGTAATAAAGGAAACATTAATTTAGCAGCTTATAACTGATTAAAGCTACATGTCTTTATTTTTCCTACTTACTACTTGAAAAGCTACCGGCAGCTGGACATGATATGTAAAACATAGTAAATATTTTGTTTTATTCCTTTCTTTTTCTTTTTAAAGTATTATGTAATAGGTGGCCATTTTCATTTTCCTTCCTCTTAGTAAAGAAGCGAGGCACAGAAAGTTCATGTAACCTTGCCAAGATATGTAGCAGGTGTAAGGGAGAGTTATTTCCAGAATTCATCTTTCCTTAACTTCTAAACCACTGCTTTTGTACATGACCTTTCAAAAACGTTAACAATGATCGTAATAAATATGAGCACTGAAAAAAGCAAAAGACCAACCATGTGCATGTTATAAAGTTGCTATGCTACCTTGCAGTCATGATAATGTTGTCAGGATTTCCAAATACCAATTAGTCCTCAAATGCTGAACTAACATAGCAAAGCAAACAATACTTCACAAATGTATGTGTCAACTTTTTAAACCAAAATGAGTTGGCAAACACTCCTGTTAATCCACGTACATGCAGAAGCACTTGAAAGACATGAAGGTGGCACCGGCAGAGAAGGCAGGGCAAATTTGGATACAGAGAAACCCAAATCCCGGTTACCCTTGGGGAACAGTGAAGACGTGTCCCATTCAAGTTTGTGATACAATTTATGACTGGCTCTCTCATGCTTCAATCCATCAATATTAAATTAGTATATATCCCATTTGCAAGGAACTGTATTCAGCATTATGGGATATATATAAAGAAGTAGAAAACACTCTCCCTACATTTCCGAATCTTAGCACTTCTTTACTAACTAAAATACAATGAGGAAATGGCACAGATGGACACTGTTACAGAAGTTTTAAAGTACATGTACTTTCTTTTTTTTTTTTTAAGATTTTATTTATTTATTCATGAGACACACAGAGAGAGAGAGAGAGAGAGAGAGAGAGAGAATGAGGCAGAGACACAGGCAGAGGGAGAAGCAGGCTCCATGCAGGAAGCCCAATGTGGGACTCAATCCCAGGACTCTAGGATCACGTCCTGGGCCGAAAGCAGGCACCAAACTCTGAGCCACCCAGGGATCCCCTGTATATGTACTTTCTTTAAGATATTCAAGATTCAAATCAGAGGAGAGGGGTGGGGAATAGAGTTGATGTGTTCAGAATGGAAATGTGGAGGCAGGTCTGAATCTAGTCATGATCAGATAACCAGATGGAGGAGAGAGAGAGCGCGCACCCTCTCCGTGTCCCCCATCCCCTAAGCAGAATTTAGGAAGAGAACCGTCCTGGGAAGCTCCTCCACATCTCTTCAACTCCTTGGTGAAAGTAAAGATAACAAAGGATCTCTTCAGAGTTAGAATGCAGTAGCATTTCCCTTTTCTCCCACGAAACACCTGAAGTGGGTCCTAGCACTGATTACCCTGGGCTGAGAGAAGGACTCATCAGGTCTTTTGAAGGCAGACCCAGAGTGACCTGAGCTCCCAGACTTGTAAAGGGAAGGAGGCATAAGTGTTACCCCCAGATCAGATATAAGCCAGGCAGGAGACCAAGCATGCCTGCTTGGTCTCATCCACATAGGCCTCCTTCTGGAAGAGGCAGGAGCTACTGTTACCCAAACTTTGGGAAGAGATCAACTCAGGTAGAAAGAAGCATGTGTTCTGGGTCAGCAGAAATGGGGGAGAGGAAGCCTTTGAAAGCACCAGAAGGAGAGAAGGTAAGACTTAATTAATATGAGCTGAGATGAGAGAAAAAGCAGCAGAGCTGGGCCACAGCTGCCTTACTTACTCCCTTACCTCCACCCTCACCCTGTCAGGACATTAAGTGGCAGCTGCCAATAGTGCTGCTGAGCAATAAGAGGACAGCCACCACGTTCCTGAGACTTAGGCATCCAACCTGAGCCACATTTATCCTAGGAGAAATCCAAGACTGAGTTACTGTATTTGTTTAGAAGTTTAATTATACGTAGTATACTTTGCATATGCTTTCTGAAATGTCTGTTTTCATTGATACAAGAATTCTGGCACCTGAGAGTGATCAAACATTAGGGCATCCAATACCATCCAAATTTCCACCCAAAGGAAGAGGAGATCGTCTCCACCAGATATGTAAAGAGATGAAGAAGCAAAGTAGAGATGAGTTTTGATCATGAGTTTATACAAGTGGGAGATGTTCATATTATGTTCTCCTCAAAGCAACAGGCATGTTAACATCTTACAAACCCGGAAAAGTCCCCAGCAAAGAAGTATGCTTACTTTGTTAATCCTAATATTTCCCAAATTCATTTATCCAAGGAATCTTTTTTTTTTTTCAAGCAACTCTAATTAGCATCCTCATAATCTAATAACACACTGACTAGAGCTTAAAAAACATTGTTCTGGACATTTGGCATGTGACTACCTCTCTAACTCCAAAATGTATTTTGGAATATTTAATTATTTAATGATTCATTCTAAAGAATGACTTATGCCATGTTATTCCATTGCTTATAAATATTACAACAAAGTGATAGTTATTCTACTTTACTCTGTCATCCTTTGTTTAGCTAATCTCAAGAGATTAAATATCCTGAGAGAATTTTCCCAGTAACTAGAACTTACTCCTACACATGTCAACATTTTAAAATGTCAACCATGAAAAAGAAAACCTCTGAAAATAATTCAATGTTTTGATTACTCAGGGTTGTCATTAAAAACACAAATGTTATATATGGTCATTTCTTGGTATAGTATCTCCTCCCTTCGAGACTGTGAAGATGAAGGTAAAAGGCTCACTCAGGCTGCTGCTTCTGATGGCTCGGGTATCTGTCTTAAATTTTCTTGTCTCCTCTCTTGCCATCAACTGGTCAGCTGTTACTTACAGTCAGTAGGCTCTAAATGAAGGCTATTGGCATTTATGACCCTCTAAGAGCCTGGCTTTTGTGAAAGAAAACTTTATTGGTTACCTAAGAACCTTTTCTGTTGACCTGTTGGTTTTTGTTTTAACTCATTTCCAGATTCAATCTCTTTAAAATGTTGGGAAACAAGATCTCACGACAAAAAGTATTTCTTTAGTCTTCAGGGCTGCTGCATATAGCATACAGTTCACCCACTGCATTAAGGGCAGAGGCCAGGAGTGAGTGGGAGGAACACCTAGCAGGGGGCCAGCCCTGGAGTCCTGAGCATGTGGAACTTTCTTCCTGATTGAGCTCTGCATGCACAGAACTACACTGGCACGAGGACACTTTGTCCAGTTCACCCAGAGGCACCCTACAGACTGGAGGCAGGGGTGCAGGGTGGAGCAGAAGCAACCCTAGTAGTGCTGGGGCTTCAGTCCGTAGTAGGTGCCACTCCCTTTACATGAGTATTTTTAGACTTCTCTTCCAGCATCCTCCGAATGAGGTCACCAAAAGAGTCCTTCTGTTACAGGATTTGTATCCCCTTTGTGCCCAGGTTCTTGGTCACACTGCCTCGAAGAATGAAGAGGTGGACCAGACAAAGAGTGGTGGGCAGCAAAGCAAAGTTCCTTGACCTGAGTATAAAGCTCCTTGACAGTAAGAGGGGCCCGAGTGGGTTACCCTTGGAGTTTCTAAGTTTAGGGGGTTTTATGAACTCTTGCAGAACTATCTTAAGCAATCAGGGTGTGCGGAGTTGTGCCAATAAGGGCTTTGATGACATATCTGTCTGCCTATTAGGTTAATGTCCACATGCTGATGGTCTCCTTTTGCTGACATCTAGGAGCTTTGGTCTTAACTGTCCCTTGCCTGTGATACTGATAAATGATTTTGTGGTTGTCTTTTTTTTTAAGATTTTATTTATTTATTTGACAGAGAGAGAGAGAGCACAAGCAGGCATGGCGGCAGGCAGGCAGAGGCAGAACAAGAAGCAGGCTCCCGGCTGAGCAGGGAGCCCTACACAAGGCTCCATTCCAGGACCCTGGGATCATGACCTGAGCCAAAGGCAGATGCTTAGCCAACTGAGCCACCCAGGCATCCCTGTGGTTATTCGACTTATTTTAGGGCGTTTTGCAGAAGTCATTTTTGCAACAGCTGCAAAGCAGAATGTCAGTGCTGTCCTTTCTAAGATGAAGAACAGGATGTCAGTGCTGCTTTATTTTAGCTATCCTGACTCCATATTGTCTTGTGGGGACCCTGGCCCTGACTATCTAACTGTCCAACTAACTCCTAACACTTCTACCAAGCCACATCGAATCCTCAAACAATACCTCCTTTATTAGCAAAAGTACACTATTACCTAAACATTGCTGATAAATTACAGCTGAAATATACCCATCAACAAAACCCACTTTACTTGCTCTTCTGCATCTCAGCCTGTATGGATTATGACCAAATGGATAAAATTAAGTCAACATAATGCTAGACTGGCCCAGCTACAACTTATTACTGATCCAGACACCTGAACATTTATGAGGCTAGTCCAATCTGTCGGGACCATGTTAAAAAAGAAGGGAGCTAGCATTATGCACAATGGCAACCAAATAGAAAAGATTAACCACTTGCCAAATGCAGGTTGCATTGAGAAGCACTAAAGGAGGATACATTCTAAGGATTGACATGCACTTTTATAGAGGATGCCACCATGGTGAGGTCTAGCTCTGCTGCAGTAGGAAATTCACTAGTTTCAGAAGGAAAAAAGCAGCAATAAAGATTTCTACCACCAGCAATAGCAACCAAGGGTGAACATGTTGCTGATGGTGAATTTTTCCATTATTTAGAAAAAATTCTAATTATATTAATGGCCCCCAATCAATCCAAAAGCTTCCAAAAATATGTCATGGATAGCTGCCTTTATAAAGTTAATCTAGTAAATATTGTTGTTAGTGAATCTGATGGTGGTTGCACATGACACAAACCCAGAAACTTTGGAGTATGTGGGAGGGTTCTAGAGTTGCCTAAAATTCAGGAGAAAGGCAAAGTCATTAGGGGGGATCTACCAGAGCTCTGGATTAGTCCTGAGGTGACAGCTGAGTATCAGTCACCTAAACCAGAATCTTAAAACTCCTCAGCATTAGGTTTATAAGAGATGCCATAAGAACTCCAGAACCCTAAATAAGAAATCACTCCCCAAACCAAACCCTACAAGTAGTTTTCTATTTTATTAAAATTCCCAAAAAGCAGTAATGGTCACAATTCTCCAGAAGGTCTCTATCTGATTCAAGTAGATACCTAACATCTGGTCATAGCTGTTGATATCACTCAGAGTTTCTCAACAGCAGCACTATTGATATTTGGGACCAGATAATTCTCTCTGGTGGGTGGCCATCCTGTGCACAGTAGGATATTTAGCAATATTCCTGGCCTCTACCCACTAGAGGCCTGTAGCACTATTCCCCCAATTATGACAACAACTAAAAATGTCTGCAGACATTGCCAAATGTCCCCTAAGGAGCAAAATGGCTCCCAGTTGAGAACCACCAGAGTAGCAAAGTCCTGGAGAAAACACAGTAGAGACTGCATGCTACTGACCAACCTGCTTTATTTTTTAATTCATTGTTAATAGGCTATTTCAGGAAATGGCTGAAATGGCACCTCTAACTCACTGATCATCTGAGATAGTTCCATTTAAATTTACCAAAATAGCTCTAGCTTTGGAACAAGAGTTCAAATTCTAACCCCTTTTATTCTGGTCATTGTTCTCAGTGCTCTCTTTCCATCAATTAGAACAGAATCATTTTGTTCTTGTCAATCAGAAATACGGTGTAGGCCACCCAGAATTTCCTTCTCTCATTGCTGCATTCCCAAGAGAGCAAATGATTCTCCTGTAATCTGTAACTCCTTTGGCCATTTATTCTGATTAAATTTTAGCCAAATTTGAACTTGAAAGATACTGAATGAAAAACTAAGACCAAGAGCAAATACAAAGGCCCAACCATCATTCATTATTAAATAGAGTGATAGGAAAACTTTCTGAGCTACTTTCAGGCAATTAAACACACACACACAAACACACAACAGAGACAAAAGAAATGAAGCAGAGTAAACAGGGAAGCAATCCATTGAAGGAAGTAAATTAGAATTATAAAACAGGAAGGAAAACAGACTACCATGTACAGTCAGTTGTCTTACTAACCCACAGGTAAGGAAATAATCAGAAAGGTCTGATGGGAGCAGATTTACCCTTGCTTGTAAAAGAGACAAGATTACAAAGTAATGTAATTTCCTGGATAAGCTGTGAATAAATAATTATCTCATCAAGGAATTCTGCTTCTGGAGGGCAATTAGATGAAGAAACATAGCTTTTTCTCTGTCTCAAAAGTTCTACTGGGAGACCAGTACTGCCTGGTATACTATGTGTCTATTTAGGTTAAAACCACATGACTGCAGAGAGGAAAAATACCACCCACCATCACCTAATTTCTAAAGACTTTGTCTTGTGACTGAGCATGTTCATCTAGGACCATAATTCTTGGTACATCAATGCAAACCTCCTCTAAACTTTTCCACAGCATATTTATTATGGGACAGATTCTGGCAGAGTAGGTAGGTTTTAGAAAATAAAATGGGAATGACAATGAAATATATGTATATTTATATATATATTTATATAATAAACATATATTTATATATATGCATTGATTAGAAAAGTATCTAAGACCACTCAGCCTGCCACCTGAAATGAGAACTCAGGTTGGGCATGGTACTCACCGAAACTCCAAGTTATTACTGACTGGTATTTTGATTTGAGAAGATGATGGGATGGTACGAATTGATGGAAAAGAGTTAGAAATGAAAAGACAGAACCTAGTTCACACATATCCAAGAGGTCTTTTTTTTTTAATTTTTTATTTATTTATGATAGTCACACAGAGAGAGAGAGAGGCAGAGACACAGGCAGAGGGAGAAGCAGGCTCCATGCACCGGGAGCCTGACGTGGGATTCGATCCTGGGTCTCCAGGATCGTGCCCTGGGCCAAAGGCAGGTGCCAAACCGCTGCGCCACCCAGGGGTCCCATATCCAAGAGGTCTTTAAAGAGTAACTGAAGTACAAACCAAAACAGAGGTGTCAGGCAGCTCATAAAATTTTGTTGGAATGATGTCCAAACTTCTCTTCGGAACTACTGTTTTGGACACTCTAAAGAGTTGTCACATCTGGAAGTTCCCACATCTTAAGCAGAAATTACGTCCTCCACAAGATCCACAAGACCTGGTATAAGTGACTATATAAGTAAGTTACTAGCAATTGCTCATGCTAGAGTATAAGAGAAGCTTAATAAATGAGTGGCATTGCTTGATTTAAAATTAAGAGTTGATGCTAATAATAGAATAATATGAGTTGATATAGAGTATCATTTGACTTTAAGTTACATTCATGCGATATCAGGGTTCTAAATTAAATTTAGGTAGTCTGAAATAAAATAATAGAACATAAAACCAAAAATCTGTTGAAAAGATATATGGTATTTTTTCCCAGCAAAATAACATATATTTGCTTTTACTTTTTAAATGGATTAATACATTTCTATCTAAATTTAATGTTTTTTTTTAATGAACTTGTTTTCTAATATATAAGGAAAAGGGAGGATTGGCTCGCATAATAATTGGCATAATAAAGACAGTAAGATTAGTGCATTATTAAGCATTGGCTGGCTTAAAATATTGTTTCATGACAATAGTATCTGACTAAATTATGATGGATACATGCAGCTTACCCAATAGAAAAAAATGCCCATCAACAGATAGAAATTAAGTCTTCAGAATAAAATCATTTTTCTGGAAGTAGATTCTTTCAATAGTTTACTGATAGTACTGCTTTTTTTAATTTTTTTTCCTTTTCATGGGCATGTGCATTTCAAATCAATAGACCCCCCCAACTACCCATCTTGGATCTAATGTGTACTTTTTCCATCTAAACTTCTATTTTTCAGGATTCCTGGGTGGCTCAGTAGTTAAGCGTCTGCCTTTGGCTCAGGGCATGATCCTGGAGTTCCAGGATCGAGTCCCACATCCGGCTCCCTGCATGGATCCTGTTTCTCCCTCTGCCTATGTCTCTGCCTCTCTCTTTCTGTGTCTCTCATGAATAAATAAAATCTTTAAAAAAATAAAGATGAACTTCTATTTTTCATAATCTCTTCCACTAGGCCACGAGGAACAAGTAGAGCTTCCTACAAGAAATATAGGATTGGTGAGGGGGCACCTGTGTGGCTCAGTGAGTTAAGCATCCAGCTCTTGATTGCATCTCAGGTCATGGTCTCAGGGTCATGAGATATAGCCCCATGTTGGGCTCTGTCCTCAGTAGAGAGTCTGCTTAGGATTCTCTCCTCTCCTTCTTCCCCTCCAAATAAATAAATAAATAAATAAATCTTTAAAAAAATGCAATACAGGATTTTGCCAATGTTACCAGTCTGCAGTGTTTCTAGAGGGGCCACTTTTAGTCTTCTCGTTTCCTTTTCTTTCTCCTTGCTCTTCAAGAGGAGTTACCTGATGTGCCTCCCTGCTCCAATTACTCAACCAGTGATGCCTACAACTAAGTCCACAGCCACAACTTCAGCCTGTGTACAGACCAAGGGGTAGTAATGCACTTCTTCTGTACCCTCCCAGAGGTGGGGTTAGGAAGCAGGGCAGCCATGAACCCTGCTTGCTTTTCACACCCTTCCACCCCACCACCATCCCACTGCTCCCACTTCACCCCTATTTATCCAGTGTGCTGTTTCCTTAAATAATGTTCTCAGCCCTGTCTGTCTTAACTCCCTTTTAGGACTGCACTCTTACCCTAAACACTGGCCTGCTCATCTACTAACAGCTTGCTTACTGCTTGCTGAGCCCCTACTTTTGTGGACATCTCCTGCTCCCTTGTATCCTCATTCTGCAGTGAGGAGTGGGAGCATATGGAAAGAGTATGTCAGCATATGGCAGCAGTTAATGACTCCAGCATGCCCTGAGCCTGAGCCCCTAGAGTGACAGCTGTCTCAATGAATTATTTATTCCACCTATTTTATGCTGTGGATAATGTCAGAGGGCCTACATATGAACTCGTGAGAAATGTGCTCCTGGTTTCATTAACTGAATGGAGAACATGAAAGATAACATAAAATTTCAGGATCCATTAAGCATGTTTGGGACAAATCCCACTGAAGTAATAGAAAGCCAAATACAGAATGTTTACATGGAGAGTTCATCCACTGTGATCAATGGATGGGCTTTAGGGGGTCTCTATGAATCCTGCAACAATATAGGTATAATTTTACCTGTAGACATATTTTTTTGGAGATAATTTCAATATTCTCAGAAGACAACATGATCTGAAAAAGAAGTCATTCTCCTCACTCATCTGATCATTTTATAAATTTTGCTTCCAAGGCACAAAGAGATTGTCCTGAAATGTAAATATAATTATCCCACTCCCCTATTGAAAAGATTTCAATAGCTCCCTGAATCCAAAGCTTCTAAAGCATGACACACTCAGCCTGTGTGGGGATCTGGCCTCAGCCCCTTCTCCACATTCATGCCTGCCACTTATCAACATGCATGCTTTTTGCAAACAGACCAAATACCTACAGTTCCACCTCTTTGTGAGCAGCTCCCCACCTCCATCTAGGTGACTTTAATGGTTCATTGTAGGCTCACCAAGCATCCCTTCCTTTGTAAAACCTTCCTGTGGTCTCAAAGCTCCAGTGTCTTAGGTAACAGTGCTTTTTGTTTTGGGAGTAGCCTGTGCATACGTCTCTCATAGCACATATCCCATCCCACTATTAATGTGCATTTTCTTAACTCTGAAGTTATCACTCCTGTGGAAGCCCTACTCACCACTCAGCTCTTTGAAGAATTTTTCTGCCTCACATTCCCCAGACCTAACACAGCTCCTGGAACATTCTAGGTTCTCCACAAATGTTTGTTATACAAATGAATAAATAAATGAATAAAAACTTAATTACAGAATATAAAAGGTAAAGCATTGAGTATCTTACACAGTCCAACTATTATATTCTATAAATAGACCAGCTCACCCAAGATGCCCTGGCACTAGACAGAGCCAGAACAAGGAACCTACTTCTGATTCCAATGATATTTTTATATTTGGTGTCCTAGTGCTTTATGTCTTTGCTCCGAAAAAAAATTAGGAGCATTTTTTTACCTGCATCTTTTAAAAACATAAAATGTGACTACTGCCTCAGCAGACCTCACTAGACATTGACAGCTCTTTCTCACCTTCTCTACAAGGATTACTCTATGCTTGACCCCTTTTCAGGGATCACTAATTTGAAAATTGGTTCAGAGTGAGCACATCAGTTGAAAAGCCCTTGATCTTCAGTGGAGAGAGAGATAGGTTGAAGAAGTAAGAGAATAGGAAGGAGAAGAGGAAGAGGAGGGAAAGGGGAGGAGGGTGAGAGGGAGGAAAGGGAGGTAGAAGAAGGAGGAAGAAGAGAGAAGAAACAAGGAAGAGAAGGGTGAGAGGAGGAAACAGGAAATGAGAGGACAGAATATCTTTAAATTTTCTTGAAGACACCAGTTGAAGCCTAATTACCTTTTATATGGGAATTGACATGCAAATCCTCAGTTATTTATATCTCAAGTGAAAATTCAATCTCAAGTTGTCTCAAGTACAAAGTAAGTTGGATCACCATTGATCATGGTAACCCAACCCTACTTTCTGAAGAAAAGAAAGTTTATTTCAGTATCAAGTGAAGACTGAGCAAGTGTAGAGTAAAGTGCTACCCTATGGGCATGGAGATGGCCACAGGCCAGTGTGCTAGACTGTCCTGAGCTACTCTGCACTGAGCTTTAATAACAGTCCCAATGGGAGTATCACCAGTCCTACTATGTTTTCATTCCCTCTACAGACTTTCAATTGCTTCTCTTCTTTAATTCACTACAACATATCAATAGGGCAAGTAGGGATCAAAATGTTCTTCTCCCTCTGTCACACTGACTGTAGTTTACTGCACTACAAGATGCAAAGCAGTAGAATGGACACCAGAACTGAGAGGACAATAACTGGCCCTATTTGAAGACATTCTGTGAATGCACTGGATTCTTACTCAGAATTTTGCAGTATCCTCGATGCTTTCATTTCCCTGTGTTTAGGTGTACAGATCCCTTTTCTTACAGTGCTCTTCCCTGCCCCATGCCCCTTCTCTGAATAACATTGATTTGACCTTATGTCTCTGCAGTGAAGTTACTTCCCCAGGAAGCCTCTTCTAACTCCTCAGGAGAAGTGAGAAACAACCCTCCCCTCCAAGCCAGGTGCTTCCATAATGCCCACTATGGCACTTGCCTCTTACCACATCTCTCTCCCAATACATTGTCAGTTACTTGGGAGCAGAGACTAGCAGAGACTATGTTCACAGGAAACACTCAAAAAATCTGAAAACTAGATCATTTAGACTGACAAAAGTCATGCAATTTTTTTTATTTTAGATGAGTATCTAGAGAAATGGCATCACCTCTCAGGAAAAGGGAAGAAGATCCAGCAACACTCTTAGGAGAGGCTACATCTAAGCACCAGAAACAAAGCAAACATTCTGCAAGACACAGGGGATTTCTGAGAAACATTTAAGAACTTTACCTTTAGCTTCTTGACTGGTTTAATAAGTTTTAATTCAGCTGGCTGCAGGTTGTAGAGAAAAATCTTTGAGATATTTAAACTCAGAGCAGTGATCCCAGTTATAAAGAAATGAAAATGGAAAAAAAATAAAGTAAATGAAAACCAATATGAATGCAAGCATCTTTAAAGAATAATAAATTAGCTGGGAACAGCATCCAAATAGCAAGTTCCCAAGATGTCACTATGTAATTATAGCTCATCAGCGTATGTGTTGCATATTCCAAAATAACCCGTTACACTACCCTCTTTTCTCCCCAATTGGGGAAGGAAAGGTGGCAGCAGGCCTCAGAAACAATAGCTATATGGTTCCTTACTAATAAGGGAGGCTATCAGCTTTGAGTGTCCAATATTTTCTATAAATACATCACACACAAAGAAATCTGAAAGCATATTCCTAGAATCCAAATTACCCCTAGATAATTTTCTAGGATTTTCCTAATGCTTTAGAGACAAAATGATTTTTCCTGTTGAATTTCAAATAAAGAAGAGATTATTACTCTAAAAATAAAGGGTAAAGAACAAGAATTGGGAATATGGAGTAGTCTTTCTGCCCATCACCTCTTTGATATGATTATCCAAAGTGATTCTTAAATCATCCAAAATGAATGGCTTCAATAGTGAACAGTACCAGGAGCCATCGAGGGTGGATGCCCATTTCAGTCCCCTGGTATTCAATTGCCTGATTATCCCTAGAGCAGCAGGCTCATGTGTTTACTTGCGATCATCTATGGCCTATGTACGTTCTGCTGGACAAACAGATCACCACATTATAAAGCAAATGCTGATCATCAGTATCAGATAGTTGGGAAAAACTGTTCTTCATGGACAGTGCAAGAAATATCACAGTATTTTTAATATTTCATTTTATTATTTATTTTTTTAGAGAGAGAGAGAGAGAGCAGGTAGGTGGGCAGAGGGAGAAGGAGACAGAATACCAAGCAGGCTCCATGCCCAGTGCAGAGCTGTCCGAGGCACTCAATCTCATAACCCTGGGATCATGACCTCAGCTGAGATCAAGAGTGGGACATCCAATTGATTGAGCCACCCAGGTGCCCCTGTTTTGTTTTGTTTTTAAGATTTTATTTATTTATTTGAGAGACAGAGATAGCAACAGAGATAGTGAGAGAGAGCAAGAGCAGGGAGGAGAAGGAGAAGCAGACTCCCCACTGAGCAGGGAGCCCAACGTGCGATTTAATCCCAGAACCCTGGGATCATGACCTGAGCTGAAGACAGATGCTTAATGGAATGAGCCACCCAAGCATCCCCATTTTAAGGTTTCTATATTAAAAAATAAACAATTTTAGGGCTTAGGATGAAATATTTAGGTTAAATCCTCTAAATCTTTTCAGAAGTAATCATTTACCATCTAAAATGGAGACAAAAATTAAAAATCATTATTTTCTACCTATTATTGCTTGCTTTGCTCTCTCAAGGGATGAAACTCAAAAAAAGTTTTACTTTGTATTCCATGTTCATTCTGTCCCTGTGAGGAGCTATAGAAAAGGGAAATGGTGCTATCATCTCCACTGTGAGAACCTTCTATCCTTGCTGTTCCTGCATGGGAAGTTGTTTATTTTAGATAGTCTTCCTAGAATGCCCAACAGGCGTGATTGCTTACAACAGATGTTTTATGTAAATGTAGCTCTAAGAAAGCTTCATGCCCCCTTTTATTAAATAAAGCATGTACTAATGATCCAATATAGCCAAGTACAGCCAAAAGTATAGCACCTACCAAGAAGTAGACATTTGTTAGGCACTGGATACTCAGAAATAACACATTTTCATTGGAATTTTTATAAACCTCCAATTTACCCTGTATTATATTGATGTTTTTGTTCCACGCCATTTTAGGAATCAGTGACTTATTTTTAAACAACAGATTTGAGAGATACTCCTATGAGATTAAGTAGGGTGGACTCATCTTCGTTTTAAAGATGGGGAAGTGGAGCATGAGCATTGAAAACTTACATGGTATTATGATTTGATGAGCATAATAAGATTCAGTCCCAAGTGCTTCTGTAATATCATGTTTTCCTCTTCACACCTCAAAAAACATGAGGCACTCAAAATAGTGATAATATTCATTGTGCATGAAGATTAGAGAGATTCTAAGATTACTGAATGTCAATATTCTAATTTATGTCAATTTTTATTAAAACCTACACTTAACAGCTCTTTTTTTTCACTTTTATTAGTATTGATAATTTAGAGTCAGTGTATTTTCATGGAATATGAAATAGTCTGTTTTAGATAACAAATATTAGAAGAGATAAAAATATTTCTAGTAGAGTACCTCAGAATGTAATAATGCCTTGAATTCATACACTATTGCTAAAATTTAGATTTTTTGTAAAAGGTAGTTTAGAGGGAACATCGGAATAAACACTCCTACACAGTGAAATAAATAATTTACTCTCTGATATATGCCTCTGTTTAAAGTTATAGCAGAATGTTCAAATTAAAGAACCAGAAAAGAAAAGTTTGGTGTCATTTAAGAGCAGAACCAATAGGAAGCTTTAGCTCAGTTTTCCCAAATTTGTCTGCATATCATAACTGCCTGGCAGGGCGGGGAGGCAGGCTAATAAAAATATAACCACAGGCTGCACATCTAGAGTTTTTTTTTCAGCATTTCTGGGGTGGTCTTGGCCATCCAAATTTTTAGAGCTCCCTATGTATTTCTTAGGGATAGCCAGCCTGGGGACCCAACTTTTGGTAGATTGAGATCAAAAATGTTTGAATCCTCGTTCTGCCATTTACCAGTTGTGAGACATTGGAACAGGTAACTTAGACTGTCATTATACTCATTCATAAAATGAAGGGAAAAATATCTTTCTTGCAAGAGTCTCACTAGGATTCCATAGGCTAATGTAACATGAGCACTGATACGAACACAAAATTGATGTACAAAAGACGTTTACATCCTTTCCACTTTTTGCTTAAAATTAGCATCCACTATTGACATTGAGACATCCTGTTCTCTAATTTGATGAAATAATATTATGTAGACTCCATTTAAAGCATGAAAGTTGACCAAAACCAAATATGCTGCCATTTCAGCTGGTTGGGGTATATGGCCACCAAGCCATATGTGTTTGTTCTAGGGGAATTCTAGACACCATAAAAATATAAACCACAGTTCAAGGACCTCACACAACCCAGCATCAGAAGTCCAGCAAAAAACAATACACTTATGCTGGGTAATTTGAGAAGAAGATTTATAAAAGAATTGTTTACAGGAGCCCGGGCAGGATATACAAAAACCACAATGGAGTAGTACCCTGGAACTAAAGATGGGGGTCAGAGGGCTGCAACCACACCTGAGCTAAAAGGGTGAGGCAGGACATGGTTATTCAAACTCGGAGTCACAGGAGCCCCCTATGTGGCTTTGGTCAAGGCACACAGCTAGCTCGTGGTGACCATTCAGCATGACAATGTGAGGAATAATAGGTCCCTGACCTTGCTCTCTCCCTTCTGCTCCCTGCTTGCTAATGTTCCCCAATGGTCAAAAGTCAGGATCAGCATCCCAGAACAGGGTGAAGAGTTGAGCATGAATTGAAGAAAAGCAGAAAAGGGAATCCCATGTAAGTTCTAAGTCAGTAAAAATACTCATCATATTTACTTGTAGCCTTTGAAAACATTAAAAGAAATCTAACTAATAACCAAAAACACAAATTAAAATGTTTTTTCTCTCTTCCTCTCCATTCATGTTTTCCATCAAAATCTCCCTCCAAAATAGCGCCCTCACCACCTTTTATTTGTCTATTGCTTTTTCCTGTAAATAAATGCTGGCTCCTTCTGGTACAAACCCCCCAACCCCACTTCAGTTTCCCCCATCCCCAGTTCTACTTTGCAAATGCTCAGAAACAGAACTGGTGGGTTCATTATCTCTTTCAGCAGACAGAGAAGGTGAGCTTCAAGGGAGAATCACTGCAAGCACAGACACGTTGGTATGTACTTTGTCTCTGTCGTACTTAGAAAAAAAATAGGAGCTTATTTGGAGACAGCACAGGAAAAAGGCAAATCTATCATGGTCCTCTGTAAGCCCCGACTTGGGTTTTCTTCCCAAGAAGGAATAGTAATGTACCTATTAACTGTACCCGATATTTGTACTAAAACTAGTAGCATTAAAAACTTTCACATGTTTTACTGTATTTGATCCTCACAAAATAGTTCTGTGAGGTAAGTAGGAACTTGTATCCCCTTAAGACTGAGGAAAGCTAAATTACCAAATAGAAGAATCACAGCTGGTAAAGGAAATACTAGAATTCAAGGCAGACAAATGTTTTATATATATATACATTTGTCCCTATGAATACCCCCTCATATATATGTATGAAAACACTTGTTTTTATTTTTTTATTTAAAACATACATATAGATTTAAGATATATATTTAGCTTTAAAATCAAAATAATTTTATTTAAAAAATACTATGTAGGAGTGCCTGGGTGGCTCAGTGGGTTAAATATCAGACTCTGATTTCAGCTCAGGTCATGATCTCAGGGTTGTGAGACAGAGCCCTGCATTAGGCTCCATGCTGGGAGTATGGAGCCTGAGCCTGCTTCAGATTCTCCCTCTCCCTCTTCCCCCTTCTCTCTCTCACTCTCTAAAAAAATTAAAAAGTAAATAAAATAAACCATATATGTAGATTTTTGGGGTGCCTAGGTGGCTCAGTTGGTTAGGCTTGTGCCAGGCTCTGTGCTCAGATGGGAGTCTCCTTGTCCATCTGCCCCTCTCCCTCCCCCTGCTTATGCTCTCTTTCTCTCTCTCTCTCTCTCTCTCTCAAATAAATGAATAAATAAAATCTTTTTAAAAATACATATATGTAGTTTTTAACCAGTACAAATTATTTCAACTACCTACTTTCGAGCATACCAATGGGGATTTCTTGGAAAAACAAGAACAAAAATATCTGTTTACTCCCTGCATTCCCACTCACAAACCTTAGTGGAAATAATTTAAAAATAAAATCAAATTATAAGTACAACAAAATCACGAAGCTTATGACAACCCCATAAGAAAGACTAAGAAGACAAGTACAAAATACAATAGAATTGAGACAAAATGAGAAAAGGACTCATGGGCAATTTATATTTCTCCAGATCTTGACCAAAATGAGTATTTCTTAAAAGTAACTGGTAAGTTCAAAAGGCCTAATTAGCGATCCTTTAGTTGGAGTAAGGAAGACCTGGGTCAGCTTCTACTTCCCAGAACAGCACAAGAGGCTGGGCTAAAAGTGTACAATACATACTGACCACCTAGATTTTTCTCCCGCTAAGACCCCTAACATCAAGGAACTGTCCAAGAGGGAGCTGGGAGGGCTGAAGAGAGAGGATCATCCCTTGAGGTGTCAACCAGATTCACCAGATGAATAATGAATACTAAATTACAAAAAAAAAAAATTTTAATGTGATTTATATATTCAATAACAACAAAACTAATCTTTTGAGTGGATGATCTGCTCATCCCAAAGAAAGAATATAAGACATAAACAGAGGCAAAGATCAGATAAATACTACATTTCAGGAAAGAACTGCCACCAATAGAAGCAAATCTAAATCAAATGATACTCTTAATGAATCTAAAGAGAATGTGGATCCTGGGCAAAGAACTTAATAAAGATATAAAAGAGATACAAGAGAATCAGAGGTAACCAACCAAGATAAATGAGATGACTGACTTCAGAAAAGAAATGGAAAATTTCAGCACAGCCTTTTTCTTGTGAAATCTATATTTGAAACAGCAGAGTAGAATATATACTTGTGAAACCATTAAGAAACACAAAGAATAATCTTTAAAAGCCAATTACATAAAACAAAAATAAAAGAATGAAAGTATAAATTCATTGGAGAGAAAAAAATACAGAAGACAGGGGAAAAAAAGAAAGTCCAAATGTGCAAAACTAATATTCCTGAAGAAAAATTATGGAACAGAAAAATTCAAAGATTTAATGCAAGATATCTTTCTTAAAATAAAGGCTGACTTAAAGATTAAACAGTCATGCTATACTTACAAAGAAATTATGCAGAAATGTTAAGATTAAATATTCTGGCAAAGTTACTGGATGTCAATGCAAAAGGTTAAGTTTCTATTCAAAACTATTGGTTAGAATGATATCCATAAGCCAGACAATTGATTTGGAACTTGACCTAGTATCGGAGCTTCTCAAAGAGTCCGAGATTTTTTTTCATCCTCCAGCACTTCATACACTTCATATGTGCCTGGCACAGTGTAATATAGGAAAAAAAATAAAGCTCATTTCAGACAAGCCTTAGGCATTTCTACTTGAACTACCAATGACCAACTCAGTGACCAACTTCAAAGTTACAAGAGAAAAAAATATGATTCCCAAATTTAATACTCAACCACGACTTTGAGTCATATATATATAGAGAGAGAAAAATTAATTTTTAAACTTCCAAAGACATAAATAATCTATTGGTGATTCTTTAAAATATATATATACATAAATAATAAATATATTACACACATAAATATATCTAAGTGATTAAATAATGTGTACCATATGAAAGATTAGTGCTAGATCAATATACATGAAAAAAACTAAACCTATATGAATAGGGGATTTACATTTAGAATAGAATGTGAATTATAATCCTTGATAACATAAAAATAATAACATAAAACATTAAAATTAGGAAGTAAAGGAAAATATAGCAATCTCTCATTTTTCAAGGCAGGCAAAACTTATATTAAGTTAATAAATGACTATTCAAATTTATTGTTGAAGAATATTTTAAAAGTCACTGAAAGAAATGGGTTAGTTCAGCTGATATTTTTTATGCCTCAAAAAGTACAAAGAAAAATAGTCAATTTAGCTAAAAATAGATAAGAAGTAAAGAAATAAATTATGAAACACAGCATTCTAAGATATCAGAAGACCAAACACAGTTATGAAGTCAATAGATATAAATGGAATAAAATCAGTTCTTTAAAAAAATGTTGTAATAGTGAAAAACTGAACGCAATATAAATGTTCACTCTTAAGGGCACAAAAATGTGAACACTGAGGATAGAGATCTTGTCTGTCTTGCTAATTACTGTATCCCTAGAACCTAGCATATTTCCAGGCATATTGCAGGAACCCAACATCACTGACTAACTGTATTCATAACAATCCATGCAAAAGAATAACATGCAGCGATAAGAAAGTCTAAAGATCTAAGAAAGATCTACAAGTTACTGATGTGAAAAGTTTTGTGTGATATTGTATTAAGTGAAAAAAAGAATACTGCAGAACAATATTACACTATGACCTCCTTAGTGAAAAAACAAAATATACAGATATTATATAAAAGTTACATAAGTCATCATACAGTATGCATACATATATTGTTTATTCAGGAAAAGTCTAGAATATAAAAATATATATATGAAAATTTCAATAGAGTTGCTGATGAAAGAAACAGGAATAATAGGGATGAGAGAAGAATTTCACATTTTGTTTCTGACTCATCTGTTATGTTTTAACTTTTTTTGATGAACATATTAATTTTATAATTTCAATCATTAAGATTAAAAATAAAATCCACAAATGTCATCTGGAAATGTCTACCACTAATCTTTAGATCATAAAACATATGGAGAAAACACATTGCTTATTCAAGTAGAGACAAACTAAGAAAAATATTTACATCCAAAGTCTAATGATAAGTCTAAAGATAAACTCACTGTGGTAACCAATTTTATCTACTTTTGTAACAAAAAGATGGCTCATCAGTCACTGAGAAGACAGAGATGTCATTTATGCTGGTGAGATAAGATTTATATCTTATACCATATCACCTAATAGGACAATCTGGAGAATTAGAACCTTCTCAATAAGTGTCCAAATCATACTGAGAAAAAACATAATTAGAGCTTAATGTTTGGTTGATATGGAAAAGGTGGTCTGAAACAGGCAGTAAAAGATTTGTCAGACACAAATATGCATAAAAATGAAAAATGATTCATCAGGAAAAGTAAAAGCCCCATGGTACTAGGTGAAATCCAATTAGACATATGTTCAGTCAATAGGTAAGACAATTTCCATAAATATATCACGAACTGCATGGATCAGCAATTGACTAGAACAGTAAAAGTCCTTATTAGCTCTGAAAATGTCTCTCAATATACATAACATAGGCAGGTTTTTTGGAGAATGTGAATTACATTACATACTTTTCATAGTAGGTGGATTACTATATAAAGAATGGTAATCAACTTTTCATTGTCTCTTATGAAGATAGTATTAGAACAGTGTGTTTAAACTATATAGTAGAGGATTTTATTCAGATATAAATAGGGAGGTGTTGAGTTTCTTAGGTAAGTCAAATCACCCTGGCAATCTCTGAAAAATGGATGGATATCATCTGTTTAGCACTCTTGGGTTATAAGAATGTCCATGAGCTAGGAGCCTGACCAGGGGCTTTGTACCTGGCCACACCCGAGTCTGGGAGCTCCTCAAGGACAAGGACCAAGTTTTGTCCATCATTGGCCACCAGCATCTAGCACAATGCCTCAACAAGTACAAAAATAATTCTTTGGTGTTAAATTCCTACAGTTATAGGATTATTATAATATTAATACTAAGAATATTAACATATTAATATTGATATAAAATATATTGATCAATAACATTAGTTATAATATTAATAATCCTATCATCAGATTTAGGATATAATTAATCTGACAAGAGAGATGTAAAATACCAGATAACATTAGATGTTATACAATTATTTGTTACTTGAAGAAAATATGGAATATTTCAGGGAGAAAAAAATGACTCATGTCTCTACCTTTAAACAACCACATACTAAATGTCTTTCATTTTATTCTCTCTGCTTAATGTATTTCATATATTTTAAACATAATTTTTACCTGATTTTTTACCTTATTTTCTATTAGAAGCATTTTCCATGTTATTACATTTTTCATGAATCTTATTTGAAAATCCATATCACATTACATGAAATAACTTTACTGCTAATTCCCAAAACATTTCCCCATAGTTGGAAGTTTAAGCTGTTTCCCATTCTTTATGGTTTACTTAGGTTCATTAACTTAGAATAGGTTCCCTGAAACAGAATTACTTAGCAAATATATAAAAACTTTTGAGGATCTTTATACATATCATCAAATTGCTAAGAAGTTAATTTAATAAGCAATACAAGTTGAATTTTACCTCACACACTTTCAACTAAAAGTTAATTATATAAACATATATTATACATTATTATATCATAATACATTACATGGTGAGTCTTAACCATATGTTGTTCTTTCCTTTCTTTTAAATTGTCCAAACTCTTTGCTCATTTGTCTTAATGTTTTTGACCATGTATTGCTATGGATTCACCATGCAGTAAATATATTAGTCATATTGTAGCAATTAATGTCTGTTTATATATTTTGTGTAAAGCGATTTCAAAATGGTTGTGTTAAAAAAATTTTATATAATGCCAGGATTATTATTCCTGTTATTATTGAATAAACACACTAAAGTATTACTTTCATGCTTAGGCTGTTTGTTAAAAGAATTGAGTGAGTGAATAAACTTTTGTACCAGTAGTCGGCTTAACTTAAAGTGAACAAATTTTTTGTATTCATATTAATTAACACTGCATGCCCTACAAAAGAACACTATCAATTTTATTCTGTTCTATAGAGGTGTGATTTGGTCAATTGCCTTGGCTGTGCAGTAAATTCTCACCAGAATTAAAATGAAGATACGTAGCTATTGGCTCACTTGGTATTCAGTGAATTTTTTTTCTCAGATTAAATTCTAAATCTTTGTCAAAGTTTTGTGTATATATATATATTTATATATATGTCATGTTCTTTGCTAATTCCTCAACACTTTCTTCCCTACAAAATAAAACTATCATACTCAACTTTCTCTTAATTCTCTCTTTTGTCCATTTGGCACATTGTAGTCATATTAGTCAATGTACTTTTCCCCAAATACACCATGAATGTTCATAATTCTAGATCATGCTCCTCTATTCTCTATCCAGAGTGCATTTTTTCATTCCTCAACAATGGCAAACCCCAAACTATCACTTGAAGCTACAATCGAGTACCATCTCTTCAGTGAGTTCTTGTGGACAGCTCCAGACAAGTGAGTTGAGTACCAGTGCCTTTTATTCATACTCACCGAAATCATTATCACATTGTATCATACTAGTTTTAATGTGTCCATCTTCCATAACAGACTAAAAGTTTAAATCTCCAGTATCTACCACAACATCTGGGTGTTCAATAAATATGTGATGGATTATGAACGCCTTCGTCAAATACTTTTGGGTGCCTGTGATACGTGGTCAAGTAGAAGGCATGGCATAAAAATAATTCCAAAACTTTAACTGGAATCTTTTCTTTCCATCTCAATTCGGACTTCCTTAGATCAGGTCGCCTTCATTCCTCACCTGGGTACACATTAGTGGCATCTTATCAGGTCTCTGCTTCTTTGTTTGCTACAGCCTAGTAGACTATTTAGTCTACTCTCCACTCACAACTCAGAAGAATAATTTTCAAACATATTGTGCTCAGTCTCTCCTCTCTAATGGCTTTCGGATGCACTTAAGTAAAATTCATATTCCTTATCCTGGCCTGATGGCTCTCAATGAGCTGACCATGGCCAGCCATTTGACTCTCTCCCTTTTGCCCACTCCCTCCAGCGATTCCCTCCCCCATAAAAAAAAAAAAAAATGTTTTTCCCAATTACATTTTCTTGTCTTGATTTTTTAATACAATAAAATTTTACTTTAAATGTCACAGGCTCAGAAACTAATGAGTTCCCCATGTTTCACTCATATCACCTCATGTTAACTGATGCATTTCTCATTGTTTGTTTGATTTTGTTTTTTGCTTATATATTCTTATTTATTGCCTCTTTACTAACAGAATGTAAACTCTAGAATAGCAGAGACCTTGTCTATGTTTTTCATCATTGCAAGCCCAGTGGTTGGCACAAACTAGGAACACAGTAAATGTCCTAAAGGGATACATATTAACAGTAGAGGCAGTAGTAACAGTAGCTAACACTTACTGAATAGATACTACATACAAAGTACTGTTCTAAATATTTCATACATGTTAGCCCACTTATTTCACACACAAATACATACAAAACAAAACTACCCACTAGAAAAGGTAGTCGTTGTCATGCCCCATTTTAGAGATGTGAAAACTGAAAAACAGAAATGTTAAGAAACAGCCAAAGTCACACAGCTATGGAAAGATAGAGCCAGAATTTGAATTATATCACACTGACAGGGAATACTACTCTCTCAACCATTGTGCTATATGCATAAAATTAAAAAAACAAATTGGCAAATTCATCCAAAAGATTTTTATACCCTATTTTTAAATCTATTTTGATTTAACTGAAATATGTATCTGACAAGTTTAAAGAAGAACATTTTTAAAAATAAAGCAGATTAGGTGATTGCTGTTGAAATCATATCTTAGGACCTGCCATAAGACAAACAAAAACCAGTGACAGAAGAACTAAATCTGAGGTCTGTCCTTAGAAAAAAGGCAGACCTTCTTTCCCCGAAAGAAAGCTGAAGGGAATACATGGGACTTTGCTGGGCTCCATTATCTTGACAAAAATGTAGCAACCTGGACATATGGTGTGGCTCAAACCCGTGCTGAGTAACTTTTGGACAGGGACACTAAAAAATATACCTAACCTGGTTAATAATAGCAAATCACTGATCCGTCAACTAATGGTGTTTATAGGAAATAGAATTCACGAGAAAAAGAAATAGCAGCATGAGACAATTAATCCACAACATGCAATTTCCTTCTCTGTGCATGGCCTTCACCAAGAGGAAATCTGAAGATTCACCACCTGTTCAGATGTGCCTTTTGTAAGATTTAAAATGGCCTCCCGCCAAAATGACTAAAGGCATTCATTTATACCACATAATTAAAATAAACATTGTGTTTGCCGAAAAGTAAATTTTGTGATCTAAAGAAGAATGAAGTAAAAAATAGTAACATTCTCAATTCTCAATCTCCTAATTTTAGTAACAGATATTTACTAACTGAGAACAACTGAAATTTAGTATACAAACAGTAGTGACTTCTAATGCATTTGTCATGACCAGGTTGTATTCCCAATTCACAGTAAATACTTTACTCATCTTAAAAACCTTCAGTTTTCCTTTCATTTTTTGTACAGGTCCAATTTGAGTACCTCCTTCAACTAAATATCTTTCTCTGCTCTTTTCCTCCCTCTTCGGTTCTCTCATTCATTCCTGATAACTACCCACTCTCCATAAAACTAAATCCGGTCAATGTGAATTGGGCAATGTGAATTGGATCCAAATCCAGTTACCGCCACTTCTAATCGCATAACCATAAGCAAATTACCCAATTTCTCAGGCTTCATTTTCTCATATGAACAATAGTGAAAATTATGCTTACTTCATGGGGTTAAGAATGGCACATACTATATGAAAAGCATCTGGCACGTAGTTAATGCTCAATAGTGTATCTGTCCTTGTTATTGGCCATACCTGTCTCCATGGTGGGCATCCCACTTCATGCTGCAATCCCTACTAACATATAATCTCCTCAAACATTCTTTGAGGGGGGAGGGTACTTAATACAATACAATGACACCATAATTGCTTTAACACACTGAATCTCATCTTGGGGTACCTGAACCTCTGGGAGTCAGAAGCATCTGTTTTAATTCTAAAGAAAAGCTACATATATTTGGGGAAACTTGCACAAGCCAACTAAAGCCTCAAGTTCCTTTATAGTAAGTCTGGAATTTTTATCAATTGAACAACTATTTCTACCACCACCATCCCTCCCCCGGAAACACTCACACACCAACTATAATATTTGTGGAATTCATTTACTCTATCTAGTAAAATGCAGGTGATCAATGGGTAAAATATAAAATGCCAGTTTTCTAATGCTGCTCAGAAGTCCTGATTAACACCTGTATCTAATACATTATTTTAAGAATGCAATTTGTTCAGAGGCTAAAAACCTGTCCAAAGATCCAAACACACACACACACACACACACACACATGCACACACTAACTGGAGAACTTCATGGAGGAAATGTTGAAAACCACTAACCTAGTCCTGGTTATATCTGACACGGCACATCTTTAAGTCTCAGCTACAGAGAACCATGTCTGTACACTCTGTGCCCCATGCAGAGATTTTTGTTTTATTTTTATTCATCATTATTAAATAAATTATTTAGATAATGGTGATAACAGCATTCAGCTTGTAAATAACTGAATCTAATAATTTTATTTAATTAATAATCTTGCTGTAATAAATTACTGTGAAATCCACAATAATTAAATGTACGTCAATTTTATAGAAATACATCAAGATTATATGTCACCTGCAACAGGATCTTAGCATACACTTGAAGCGTTTTCTCCAGAGTGATTTTGGTTATGTCCTTCTTCCTTTGTATCAGATGACAAAGCTTAACTCTTTATCTTCATGGGTAAAACTTTCTGTAATATCACACAGAAGCCACTCACCCGCCTCTTGAGATACCTTTCTTTTGTCACTCTAAAATTACAAATGGTTCATCTTTGGTCTTTTGTATAAATTAAAAGATATGCAAAAATATACTGCTTTATGAAGAATTAAGTCATGATGTCTGGACTAGAAGCGTTCTTTTTTTTAATAATCTCTGAAAAAAAATTGCATTTAAAACTGGAAGAATTTCTCTCCTAATCCTTAAATTAAAAATAGCTTTTGAAATATTTGAAAAGTAAAGAAGGTAAAAATGAATTTGTGAGTAACGAGCTAAGCATTCAAACATGGAGTCACTCCACTGAGAAATACCTTGTTGATAATCCCAATGGCTTATGGGGGTCCCTGCAAAGAACATCAGATATAGAATCTGGGTCTCAGACTTTTGTGATTGATAAATTCCCAGAATTTAGAGCAGAAATGGTATTTTAAAGTGCTGTCCTATGATGAGAGTCCAAATTCTGGATCCTCAAAGGAGATTTCCCTTCCCAGTGCTTAGCCTGAGAAACTACTGTGCCTCCAACTTAACTCCCTCTATTTTAAATGATTTTTTCCATATTAAATTTCAAGTATTCTAAATTCACTTTGCAAAGTGAATTGAACAGATATGATCCCAGGCATGTACGATTTGCTCATTAACCCAGATGATAATGTCCAGGATAGGCATAGTAAGGATGACAGAAGGACATCACTGAAAAGTCATGAGTAAAAATAACACATTCTCAAATTGGATTTAAAAGCAATAATTAGTAAAATCAAACAAACAAGCAAGAACCTTGCATCATACCCACCTCTCAAGCTACTGTCTTGCTACTATGGAAATGAAATGTACGATTATGAAGAAAGAAGCACCATGGGATATGAAACAGCTATGAGCCTCCCAGTCAGACTCAGAATGGTTTTCAGCAAATTATTCAATATGAGATTTAGTTTTTGTCACTAAAAACTAACATGGAGATGCCAGGTTGTCTTGAGGACTGCATGGGATGGTGTGAGGGAACACCACTGCATAATGAGGTCTCAATATTTGTGTTTTTACCTTAACTACTGAGTTATACTAACTAGGGTTTTCTGGGAATTTCTGGCTGCCTACCTTGGAAGTTGATACTTAGAAGTATTATGTACTCTTTAATTCTAGCCACTGCACTGAACAGTATTGCAGTTACTATAAGACATAGCTTTACAGAGGAAATGTATGGCTTTTGTTTTTTATTTATTCAGTATAGAAGTTTCTGTGTCTTATTTAAATGAAATTATTAGTAAAACAAAAAATATATAAATTATAAGTTTATTAAATTATAAATTTATAAATTATATTTAACAATACATAATATACTTATTACAGTATTTATACATATTATTAGTTCATGATCATTAAATAAAAAGCACTTCAGCAAAGATCTCAGACTCCTCTCTAAACTACTGACATATTTCGACTACGGAGCCTTTCTTACAGTTTATTACATTCACTATAGGCCATCAAACAAAAATTCTGCAGCTCTGAAAAGACCATTTGTTCACTGTCAGTTCAAAGAATTCTTTACCCTTTTAAGAGTTTTGAAGGCTTGGGTGTGTTATTCAAGTTGCCTGAAAAAACACAAAACTGTCATGGCATAAAACAGTCTTCTTTCTGAAACACTGAATTTTTCTTTGGAGAATTTTTTATTTAAGCAATATCTTATATAAGCAACTAGAAACACATGAATGATGTGTTTAGTTACTAACATGACATTTTAAAGTTGACAGTAAATGATGCTAAAAATGAGAGGTTGCAGGGTCTTACTGTTGCCATTAATAACAGGAGAATGTGATTTTGACTAATTTGGTGGTGTGTCTATGGGTATCTTTGCTGATGACAGTCACCCTTACAAAACTAATGGAAACTGAGATGTATAGATTGTGAAGTCAAGGATGCTTGCAAAAGGTATATCAGAGATGATGCAATGGTTAAAGCTTTGACTGTTTTATTTTTCGTTTTTAATTTCAAATATTTTATCTGTAGATTAATTATATCAACTGCCACACTAGCAGAATATGGCCAATTTTACCAACCTTATATTTTTTACCAACCTTATTTTTAAACAGATGCTAGACAACAGAGAGATTGTAGTTGATGAAATTCTATTTTAGAATGCCTGTCAAGAAAATCTATTTAGAATTCATTATTGACTTTATATTCCTATTTTAAACAACTGCAATGTCACTTTGCCTTAAATTTATACATTCCTATTTAATTCTAAAGTTGTGCTTAAGCTGAAAGTTAACCAAAACTTGGAAAAGCCACCACTCATAATCATAAAGGAACGACTGCCCTGTAACTGCTTCCAGTCTCAGACTCCCCCTCCTCCCCTCCAAATGGGAGCAGCATTTGGGCCCATGCCATGCCTACAGGATCACTTAGAAGATTCCTCATAAGCTTAACTCACCAGTCCAGGTTGTGCCCTGCGGACACGGTCTTCTATTTCCCAGGGGGGAGGGACTGGGAAGGGCTCCAGGCAGGATCAGGAGGCCAGCCCCAGGCTCTGCTCTGCTGCCCTCCATTATCCTGCTGGAAAGCATCCCACACCAGGAGGATCCCAGAGAGGGAAGACATTCTATAACCTCAGTCATTTACCAAATAATCTCACCAAGGGGAAAAGGGAACAAAGTCGAATGCTGAATACCCTTTTTCACAAATTTTACAGCTGTGCAAACTCTTCTCTGACACGTGTTCTCATCAGCTAAAGTGAACCCACAGAGGTGCTCATGCACTCAGTGACTTCTTAGCTGGCTTATGTAATTGATCTAATTTAAGGCATGTATTTTTAAAATTTACATCCTTACTACCCCTGGTCCAGGTCATTATTATCTGAGTTAGACTGGAAATGATACATGGCTGAGATCACAGCTGTTCAGTTCACTTCGCAAGATTATTGGCCCAGAAGCAAACATGACCATTAGACTAGATGCTTCTCTCAGGCTGAAAGTGGTCTTTGAAGGGCCCCTTTAAGACCTGCAAAAAGGTGGGGTCCCACCCATGCCTCAGCTAAGTGTCTCTGCTACCAGGTTCTATAACTGAATTCTAATGAAACAGCACAAATGCAGCTGAAGTCCTTCAGGCTATCCTACTAACATCTACAGCACAGGAAAAGAGGCTTCCAGGTCACAGGCTAAGATTTCTGAAGGGTCCTTCACTTCACAGAGGAAGACAGGGAGGCGCTAGAGGTCTAAAATGGTTTGTGCAGAATTGCACAGCTAATTGGCAGCTGTCTCCTGAGGCTTAAGGAGTCTGCCCCTCAGGGAATAAGCAGTGGACAAGTAAAAATGCTAGAAAAGTAGCTTCTAAGGGTGAACAAAATATCCATATACATTGACATTGCCTCTTAGCCATTCCTAAAGTTACTATTTTATGACCTGAAGCATTTAATTAGCATTCTGGGTAGTTAGCAGAGTGGCTGGGAATAGGTTCAAAATGTATCTTTCCTTCAGAAAACAAAACCAAGATATTCTAAAATGCAGAATTTTTAACCCCCAGAAATAAGCGTCACTTTACATATACTTTGTGTGCAAAAAAAAAAAAAAAAGGTTTCATTAAACTCTAGGGTATATGCTACTCTGTGAAATTCCTCCCAGCCACTATCATAATGTGTGTTTGTTAATTTTCAAAATAAATGACTGAAAGCAAACAGCAATTGTGAAAGAGGGAATCACATTCCACCAAATACAGAAGGTCTGGCACCATCTGCTCTGGGGTGTAAAGATGAAGAGCACTGTGATCCCAGCTGTAAACACAGAGGGTATCTGAAGCCCCTCCTGCAGTAGCTTGCACAAAGAGTCTAGGGAAGGAAGATGGAGTGACAATACCATATATTTTGTGACTTATGCACCAACTGAGCTTTTTTTTAATTTTATTTTATTTCAATGGTTTTTCATGACATAAAAGTACTGAGAACTTATGGAAGAAAATTGGAAGAAAAAAATAAACTACCTGTAATTGCCTTATTGAGAAATGACTATTTTTTTAATAGTTTTTTTTTTAAGATTTTATTTATTTATTTATTCATGAAAGACTGAGAGACAGAGAGAGAGAGAGAGCGCCAGAGACAAAGGCAGAGGGAGAAGCAGGCTCCATGCACCGGTAGCCTGATGTGGGATTCGATCCCGGGTCTCCAGGATCGCGCCCTGGGCCAAAGGCAGGCGCTAAACCGCTGCGCCACCCAGGGATCCCAAGAAATGACTATTTTTTAAAGATTTATTTATTTATTTGAGAGAGAGAGAGAACAGGGGAGGAGCAGGGAGACAAACAGACTTCTTGCTGAGCATGGAGCCTGACCATAGGCCCAATCCCAGGACCCTGGGACGGTGGCCTGAGCCAAAATCAAGAGTTAAACTGCCTAACACACTAAGCCACCCAGGAGCCCAAGAAATGACTATTGTTAACTTACAGCTGTATTTCCTTCCAGACTTTTATATGCGTATGTATGGACAGATAAATAGATAAGATTTATTAATGTTCACACAATGTTTTAATCCTGTTCCACACAATATATTTATTTTACTAGCTACCATGATATATAAGCTTATGTGCTTAACTATTTCTTTACTATTAGAGGTTTGGGTTATTTCTACCTTTTGGTTATTAAAATAACACTACAATTAGCAATACTTCAACAAAACGTACATGTTATATTTAATCAGTTTGGTTGCCAGAGTGTTCTTCTTAATATTCTAATTGTGAGCTATGTATTATATGAGTGTCTTTATTACTATTGTCTATTGTTCCTCATTAACGTACAATACTATTAAACTTGCTGATCCTTTGCTATATATACCAAACACTGTCCTAAGCACTTTCCACACATTTGCACATTTTAATCTTCAAAATAACTTTATAAAATAGGACTCTTCTTATATTTTATCATTTTTAAAGAAAAGAGGAAACTGAACCACAGAGAGGACACTCTGCAACTTCCCTAAAGTCACACAGTTAACATGAGATAATCGGGCATTCGAACCCACGAGTCTCAGTGCCAGGCCCTGTTCTGAATCATGAAAGTATACCACCTCTCTAAAGAACAAGATCACATGTTTATTAAGCATGCTACTCTAACATATTTCCCATTTTGAAAAGTACCATGTAAGAACAGGAATATTCGTGTATTTGGATAACGACTAGTGTTTGAAGAAAAAACAAACAAACAAACAAAAAAAACACTTGGGAGGAAAATAGTCCAGTGACTCCACTTGTTCATTTAAACAGTTTTATCCTCCCTACAACTGACATTTGCTTTGTCTTACTCCTCCTCTTGCAGAATCACAATCCACAATCTCTCATGTTCTTTGAGACAAAGAACAGAAATATAAAGTTTGAAATTCAAGAAATGAATAATGGAACATTGTGATTTCCATATTTGGGACTATCCTGGCAAGTTGGAGCTGAGATGAAATTCTAAGTTGACCCTTTACAGATGCAATCATACAGGGGATACTTATCTCTCTAAGTGCCATGCTTCTAATCTGAAAACCGGGACGTTAACCTCTCCCTTGGTACAGCTGTGAGGATTAAATCAAATACCACAAATAAAGCAGCTGGCACAGTGGCTAATGTATACTAAGTGATTTTTTTTTTCTCTCTTCTGCCTTGCTCCCTCCAACAAAGCAAATAAAAATTAAAAACAAAAAAACCTTTATCAGAAACAACACAGTTTAAAGTCTAAGCTTTTATAACATAACTATTAATGTCTTGTTCAGAATTACAAGAATTCCATTTGAATTTTTTCAAATGGAAAAATTTGAAAATGAATTTTCAAATTCATTTGAAAATGACTCCCCTGAGAAATAGCCAAGCATCCCTGCTCTCACTGAATACACAGGATGCCTTCAGAGCTCTCTCCCAAATGTTTTACTGTTTGCAGAGTTTACATCTCACTGGAAACAGATGGACTCAGAGACGTGATACTCAGGGACCAGGCCTAAACCTCTACTCTGTGCATGATTCAACATATTAGGGAGGAAGCTCTCTCACATGGTAAATTCCCATTACAAGTATCGTTATTTGAGTATATTGTGGCTGCAGCTCTGTATGTATTAAATAGTTATTATTATTTCTTTTATTCAGTCTGTTCAAATAACAGTCCCCACTTAGACCACATGCTGCAGGAGAAATAGGCAATTATTTCAGCATGTCTCCAGACATGTCAACCACTGAAGAATAAATAACATTATTTATCTTTAAAAAATTATGTAGCAGGTTGAAAAAATGTCATGTTAACAGCTGGCACCAAAATTCCCCTAAGGGAGAGAATGGTCTTTGTTTAAGAAAATACCTGGATAGATGGCTTTATGCAAAGGACCTGAGGGAATGCTTTATGTGAAGACAACAAAGCCAAGTGATAGTTTGACTGCTCCACCAGACATTAACAGAATCTGGAGGGTGAAGGAGGCATCTAGAGAGGAGAGTGGGCAAGTCATCAGTGAGACTGGAAGAGAGGGAGTAGAAAGCAGTGTTAACAGAAAGGTTTGATCATGCAGAAAAAGAAGTCAGGAAAAAAAATTCCAAGTGGCAGGGAAGTCAGGGCACTGAGTTATTAACTAATCAGAGTTTGGGTCTGCAAGGCAAACTATCTTCATCACTGCGAACCTTCAGTAAAGCCATGATACATACCAATGTCTTGTTTGAATTGTGATTTTGGTTTTACTTCTGAGCATGCATAAGACAAAAAAGTAAGAAGAGCTGCAGCAGCTGAGATAAAAATCATTATCTAGAGTCCAGCAAAAATAGGAACACACATCTAGGGTATACCTGAGAACATGAGCCCCCTGGGAAATGATCTGGCCTCATCTCATCTCTCTCTTCACAGTCATCCATTCTCCAAAGCAAAGCAACCAAATCCCCACCCCTCCCATTCCTCTACCCTCACCTACTCCACCATGCTCACCAACAACCTCCTAATTTTGCAAACTTACCTTGAATCCTTTGTCTTCATTCCTCAGTCCCAGAACATTGACCATAGGCTTGTCATTAGACTATTCACCCTACCTTGGAATCCTTAACTCTTTTTTTCCTGTGCATTCCATTATTACTCTGATCCTAACTTCTCAGTCATGATGAGGTTCTTCTTCCACCACAAGGCCTGAAATGGTTCATGATTCCCAGATCCTATCTTTCATTTTATTTGCTTATTCCACATGCATGCTGTGTTTCACCTCATTGAGATACCTCTCCAGATATCTTATCTCTCCCAGCTTCTAACCTCTACTTCCAATATCTACTTCCCAAAAGCATGCTGCACATGTCCCTCTAGGTATCTCACCAGATAACTCAGGATCTTCATGTCCCCACCAATGGAGACAAGGGATGCCTTGCCAGGATTTAGCTTTCCTCCACCAGGCATCTCTCACAGCTATACCAAGGAAACAAAATCAGTTATTAGCCCTGCAAATATGGTATCTTCTTCTAATCATATAATAACTGATAATACCACTCCCATATAAGTTCAGAAGATGCTAGAGATTCCAATCTTGCTCCTCCTCCTGTCCCTATCTCATTATAAATCATCACCTAAGCAACCACCTGAACCACCTCTTTTTAAATTTAAATTCCACTTAGTTACCATACAGTGTAATATTAGTTTCAGGTGTACAATGTAGTGATTCAACACTTCAATACAACACCCGGTGTTCATCACCCAATTAACCCATCCTCCCTCTGATCTCCCCTCTGGTAACAAGCAGTTTGTTCTTTACAGTTTAAGAGTCTGTTTCTTGTGTTCTCTTTCTCTCTCTCTCTCTCTTTCCCTTTGATCATTTGTCTTGTTCTTTAATTCCACATATGAGTGAAATCATATGGTATTTGTCTTTCTCTGACTTATTTCACCTAGTATAGTACTCTCTAGCTCCATCCATGGCATTGCAAATGATAAGGTTTTATTATTTTTTATGGCTGAATAATATTGCATTGTGTATATATACCACATTTTCTTTATTCATTCATCGGTCGATGGACTGGTAGGCTGCTTCCGTAGTTTGACTATTGTAGATAATGCTTCTATAAACATTGGGGCATTTGAACTAGTATTTTGTATTCTTTAGGTAAATACCTAGTAGTGCAATTGCTGGATCATAGGGCCACCTCTTATTTAGAAATCATTTATCTATCTTAACATCATAATTAGCTGAGTAACAATAATTGATTTCCCTTTTTTTCTAGAGAAATATATCTGTATCTCCAAAACACTTGGCGCTCCATAAGAATATGTTAACTAGAATAGCTCTGTAGACCAAAATTTCCTTGTGCCCACATCTACTCTCAATGTACCATCCTCAACATTTATCTTAGGCTCAGCCACTAAGAGTTTTCCAACATTGTGTCTCTAAAAGTTGCAGTTCTCAAAATGCATTCCACATACGTAAGTCCATAGGGTGCCCCATTTAAAAATGATCTTCATAACCAAAAAAATTTAGAAATTCTGCATAACCCCTCTTCAAAATTTATGCCAAACGCTCATACAATATGAGCTCTAAAAAGTCTTGCAATTAAAAAAAACTTTCTACTTTTTTATGTGAATGTTGCCAAATGGTCTTATCTACAGATCCCTTAAGTCATACTTATTAATATCTGAAAAAGTTAAGATAAAACTCGTCAACGTAAAAATACATAGTGGCTTCAACAAGGTAGAAACTGATCTCTTTCTCCATGGAAGATAAGCAACCCAAAACTGGCATGGTGGATCCATGGCATGAGGGACCAGGCTCCTTTTTATCTTGTTGTTCTGTGGTCCTCAGCAAGCAACATTCCATATCCTGACTGCTCCAATTCCTGCCATCGCTTTCACACTCCATCCAATGGCGTTGAGGGGGAGAGAGAAAAGTGAATATACTATTCCTTCTATTTTCAGCAAATGCCTTGGAAATTGTTCATCCCATTTTCATTCGTATTCCCTTGGGTGTGGTTTGATCACATGACCACAACTAGCTGCAAAAGAGGCTGGGAAATAGTCTTTAGGGACATGGCCACATACTTAGCTAAAATATCTATTGCTATAAAAGAGGAGAAGAGAGAGTGAAGGAGAACTAGTAATTTCTGCTACAATATCTATAGAACCCATTTGGGGAGATGTTGGCTTAGAGGCCTGATGAACATGAATAAGATTATGGGAAACATATATTAAGCAAACTAGAAGGGAGTGCTTTACCTAGCATTATCCAAAAGTTCACAGTGAAAAATAGTGTTATGCCATAAATTCTAATTTTCCATATCCTTCAGATTTAGTGTAGATTCTGACCATTCTTGGAAAACAGAAGTATTTTCAAAGATTTATATTGACATATTTTCTGTGAACTCATTATCCATCTCAACCATTCTACATGAAAAGATGCCATTAGGGCAGCCCCTGTGGCGCAGTGGTTTAGCGTTGCCTGCAGCCTGGGGTGTGATCCTGGGGACCCAGGATTGAGTCCTATGTCAGGCTCCCTGCGTGGAGCCTGCTTCTTCCTCTGCCTGTGTCTCTGCCTCTCTCTTGCTCTGTGTGTGTGTGTGTGTGTGTGTGTGTGTGTGTGTGTCTCATGAATAAATAAATAAAATATTTTTAAAAAATGAGCAAGTGGGACTTTATCATAAGCTGATACCTCCAGCAAGGTCTCAAACTAGGAAATAGCTCTTACGCACACACAAGTGTATTTTACGCAGCCCTCATGAAGGTCTCCAAATTTTAACTGTTTTACAAAGAGCAATCATAAAACTTCCTAAGACTGTCTAGATCTACTCAGAGCTTCCATGAAGTCTATAGGAAGTGAGTCCTCAACAAAATTTGTTGGCTAAGGGAATGACTGAGTGTGTCTGGATAAATGAAAAGCCTAATAAGGATAAATATGGCAAAGTCCTAAGAAAAAACTGATTAGCAAATTATATTTTGCCTAAAGTTTAACCTTAGCATAATACAAACATCAGGAAATAAACAGTGTAAATATCCCTCATTAAAATTCCTCATTAAAAAAAAAAGCAATTAGACTAGAAGCTCCGTAAGATATGTTGCTGCTCTAAAGTTCAAAAGTGAAGTTGCTATGCTAATTTCAATGTGAGTTTTTTAAATTAAATACTACTATGGATTTATTACAAGTAACCAGGACCCCACTTGAGTTTCTGCATCAGCTTTAAAATGTTAGAAACATAAAATTAAAGCATTTCAATGGCTATTTCAAAAACAAATGCTTATTC